>NC_050200.1:1606123-1880691 GCF_007474595.2 Lynx canadensis | reverse complement strand
TCTCAAAAATTTCAGTATAAACTCCATACACATTAAGCAGTCATTTCTCATTTCCTTCTTGCCTTCAGCTTCTGGAAACCAAAAATTTGACCGCTCTCTATCTGAACTTAAGTGTTCCGAGATACTTTATGTAAATGCATTCAGATAATACGTAACCATCCGTTTCACTTGCTGTTTTCAGATGTATTGAATATAGTGTCTCATTTAATTTTCTGCCATTTTGCAGTTTTCCATCTTTGACATTAAGGTGTTTTTCCTTAAATGTGACAGAGAAAGATGTTTTTGAAGCCTTCTACAAAAAAGATTTAGCAAAACGTCTCTTACTTGATAAGAGTGCTTCAGTTGATGCAGAAAAGTCAATGCTGTGCAAACTTAAACAAGGTGTGTGTCTTGACAGGTATATTGTCTGTTTCAGTCATATTTTTATTTTGGCTTTTGTGTTTCCTGAATCTGGGTGGAGAACTATGATTTCATTTCAGTGTTTACCTCTCATTTGGTCAAGAGCTTGTTCTACACATCATTTTACAAACTACTAATTTAATGTGGCTATCCAAAAGTGTATGCACTCATTTGGCAGCTCTGTCATCATCTTTATGTGTTCCCACAGGCAGGTTATTTTAAGATTTGGATTTATAAATTTAGGATATTGGCTAAACTCTGGATAAGGTGGGATCATCCGACAAACATAAGTAAAAAGTAAGAGAAGCATGAAGATGTATAAAAAGGCAATTTAACCTAGTCAGAAAATTGAGGACAGTTTCTTTAAGGAAGCATGATTGAAATACAAGGTGGAGAGACAGAAATGTTGATGGTGATAGCAGAAGTTAGTCCATGCTAGAAAGAGTTTAGCAATTTGAAACGCTGGGGAATCAGAATAATCAGAGAAGAACACACAAGAGCTGTCATAAAGGCTAAACTGAAAAGTTAATAGGTGTAAGATTTTGCTTGACCTTGGAGACGTTGTCTGTGATACTGTTTTGTACCCTGGAAGCAGGATTATTTAAAGAATTTGAAATAAGTTGTAGAAGTACTAATTTCTTTCTTTTTTTCTTTGTATTTTTTTCAGGTTTTTATTTAAATTTCAGTTAGTTAAAATACAGTGTAATAATAGTTTCAGGTGTACAATTTAGTGATTCATAATTTCCATACAACACCCACGGCTCATCAAAATAAGTGTCCTTTTTAATCCGCATTTTCAGATACTTTTAACCCATCAGATACATTTAACCCATCTCGCACCCACCTCCCCCTCCGGTAACCATCATTGTGTTCTCTATAGTGAAGAGTCTGATTTGCCATCCATCTTTTTTTTCGTCTACTATGTTTATCTGTTTTGTTTCTTAAATTCCACACATTAGTGAAATTATACAGTATTTGTCCTTCTCTGACTTCATAATCCACTCTAGCTCCATACATGTTGCTGCAAATGGCAAAATTTCATTCATTTTGACTGCAGAACCCCCCCCCACACACACACACATGAGTGGGGTGGGGAGAGAGAGAGAGAGAGAGAGAGAGAGAGAGAGAGGGAGAAGGAGAGAGAGGGAGAAGGAGAGAGAGAGAGAGATCTTCTTTATCCATTTATCTGTCATGGACATTTGGATGCTTTCCATAATTTGGCTATTGTTGATAGTGATGCTATAAATATAGGGGTTCAGGTAGCCATTCAAATCAGTAATTTTGTATCCTTTGCGTAAAACCTATTAGTACACTTGCTGGATCAAGGCAGTTCTGTTTTTAAGTTTTTGAGAACTTGCACACTAGTCTCCAGATAGGCTGCACAAGTTTGCATTCCCATGAGCACTGCGAGAGGGTTCCCTTTTCTCTGCATCCTCACCGATACCTGCTGGGTTTTGTTTTTTTTTCAGTTGTTAATTTTAACTATTATGACTGGTGTGAGGTGGTGTCTCATTGTGTGGTCTTGCTTTGTATTTACCTGATGATGAGTGATGTTGAGCATCTTTTCGTGTGTATGTTAGACATAAGGATGTCATCTTTGGAAAAATGTAGATTCCTGTCTCTTACCTATTTTTTCACTGAGCTGTTTTTCTGGTGTTGGGTTGTATAAGTTCTTTATGTATTTTGAATACTCACTGTTTAGCATGCATGTATTTTTGCTAACATTTTTTCCATACCATAGATTGCCTTTTAGTTTGCTGATTATGCCCTTCACTGTTCACAATGTTTCTTTTTTTTCTTTATGAAGGTCCATTTATTTATTTTGCTTTTGTTTCCTTTATTTCTGGAGACATATCTAGTAAGAAGTTGCTATGGCTGAGGTCAGAGGGTTTGCTGCTTGTGTTTTTTTTTCTAGGACTTTGATGGTTTCATGTCTCATGTAGATCTTTCATCCATTTTGAACTTATTTTTGTGCATGGTGTAATAAAGTAGTCCAGTCTCATTCATTTACTTGATGCTGTCCAGTTTTAACAACACTGTTTGTGGAAGAGATTGTTTTTTTCCCCATTGGATAGTATTTCCTGCTGTGTCAAAGACAGTTGACCATGTGCTTGTGGGGTATATTTCTGGGTTTTCTGTGGTGTTTCATTAATACGTGTGTCGGGGTTTTTTTATTGTTATTGTTGTTTTGTTTTGTTTTGTTTTGTTTTGTTGCCAGCACCATGCTGTCTTGATTACTACAGGCTTTGCAATACAATTTGAAGCGAGAATTGTGATGCCTCCAGCTTTGCTTTTCTTTGTCAGGATTTCTTTGGCTTTGGGGATCTTTGTGATTACATATAAATTTTAGTATTGTTTGTTTAGGCTCTGAAAAATGCTGGTGGTATTTTGATTGGGGTTGCATTAAATATGTATATTGCTTTGGGTAGTATACACATTATGACAATGTTTGTTCTTCTAATCCATGAGCATGGTATGCCTTTCCATATGTTTGTGTCCTTTTCGGTTTCTTATATCAGAGCTGTATAGTTTTCAGGGTACAGATCTTTTATGTTTTTGGTTACCTTTACTCCTAGGTATGTGGTGCAGTTATAAATGCGATCAATTCCTTTGTCTCTCTTTTTGCAGCTTTGTTATTCGCGTATAGAAACGCAACAGATTTCTGTACTTTGATTTTGTGTCCTATGACATTACTGAATTCATTTATCAGTTCTAACAATTGTTTTGGTAGAGTCTTTGGGTTTTTCTACGTAGGGAATCATGTCATGTGCAAATAGTGAATGTTTGACTTCTTCCTTGCTAATTTGGATTCATTTTGTTCCTGTGAATTGTCTGACTGCTGACGCTAGGGCTTCCATTACTGTGTTAAATAAGTATGGTGACAGTGGACATGCCTTGTTGCTGATTATAGAGGAAAAGCTCTCAGTTTTTCCCCATTGAGATGACATTAGCTGTGGGTCTTTCTGGTGTGACCTTTATTATATTGAGGCATGTTCCATGTATCCCTACTTTGTTGAGGGTTTTTAACATGAATGGGTATTGTATTTTGTCAAAAGCTTTTTATGCATTTCTGGGAAGCTCATGTACTTCTCTTACTTTCTTTTATTAATGTGGTGTATCACATCGATTGATTTGTGAATAATGAGCTTACCCCTGCAGGCCACGAATAAATCCACCTTGATCAAGGTGAATGGTTTTTTAAATATATTGTGATACTCCATTTGCTAGTATTTTATTGAGACTTTTTGCATTATATTCATCAGGACACTGGCCTATAGGTCTCTTTTTAGTGGAGTTTTTATCTGGTTTTTGAGTAAGGTAACATTGGCTTCATACAATGAGTTTAGGAGTTTTCTTCCATTTCTATTTTTTTTAATAGTTTGAGCAAAATAGTTACTAACTCGTCTTTCTGTGTTTGGTAAAATTCCCTTACAAAGCCATGTGCCTCTGGACTTTTGTTTTTTGGAAGATTTTTTATTACTCAGTTTCTTCACTGGCTATTGGTCTCTTCAGTTTTGTTTTTTTTTTAAATTTATGTTTCAGTTTTGATAGTTTTTATGTTTCTAGGACTGTATCCATTTCTTCCAGATTGTCCAATTGGTTGGAATTTAATTTTTCATAATACTCTTTTTTCATAATTGCATTTCCGTGTTATTTGTGATCTCTCCTCTCTCACTGATTATTTCATTTATTTGTGTCCTTTCTCTTTTCTTTTTGATAAGTCTGGCTAGGGGTTTATCAGTATTGTTTTTTGGAAGAACCAGATCCTGGTTTCATTGATCGGTTTGTTCTACTGTTGTTATTTATTTATTTTTTTCATTTGCGTATAATTTACTTGTGCTTTAATCTTTGTTATTTCCTTTATTCTTCAACCTTTATTTGCTGTTCCTTTTCTTGCTCCGTTAGGTGTAAACTTAGGTTTTATATTTGAGACTTCTTTTGCTGTTTGACATAGGCCTGTATTGCAGTATAGTTCTGTTAGGACTGCTTTTGCTCCTTTTAAGGTTCTAAACTGTCCTAGTTTCATTTTCATTTGCTTCCATGTATGTTTTTATTCCTTACTTTGCCTATTGAATCCATTCATTCTTTAGTAGGATGTTCTTTAGCCTCCATGTATTTGTTGTCTCTCCAAATATTTTCTTATGTTTGACTTCATGTGTCAGAGCATTATGGTCGGAAAATATGCATTATATGATGTCATTCTTTTTGTATGTGTTGAGACCTGACTTGTGCCCCAGTATGGAATCTTTTCTGGACAATGTTCCATATGCACTCAAAAGGAATGTGTGTTCTGCTGTTTTAGGATGAAATGTTGTGAATATATCTGTTAAGTTCCTCTGGTTCAGTGTGTCATTTAAAACCATTGTTTCCTTGTTGACTTTCTGGATAGATGACCTGTCCATTGCTGTAAAAGTGGGATGTTAAAGTCCCTTGCTACTATTGTATTTTTGTCAGTGAGTTCCTGTATGTTTGCTGTTAGGTGGAGTATATATTTGGGGGAGCATAAACATTGACAATTGTTAGATCTTATTGTTGAATAGGCCCGTCTATATGATACTGTGTTTTCATTGCTTGTTAACAACCTTTGGTTTAAAATCTAGTTTTTCAGGGGCACCTGGGTGGCCCAGTCCGTTGTGAGTCCAACTCTCGACTTCAGCTCAGGTCATGATCTCCTGCAGAACCTGTTTTGGATCTTCTGTCTCCCTCTCTCTGCCCCTCCCTTGTTTGTTCTCTCTCTCTCTCTCTCAAAAACAAATGAACATGAAAAAATTAAAAAAAAAATACCTAGTTTTTCTGACATAAGTATTGCTGCTCCAACTTTCTTTTGATATCCATTTCCATGAGAACCTTTCCTCCATTCCTTCATTTTCAGTCTGCAGGTGTCTTTATGTCTGAAATGAGTGATTCTTTTTTATGAGCGAGTATTATACCATTGTATTTATATACCATTGTTCCTTTATTCATTCATCAGTTAATGGACACTTGGGGTCTTTGTATAATTTGACTGCTGTTGACAGTGCTGCTGCAAAGATAGGAGTGCATGTATCCCTTCTATCAGTATTTTTGCTTCCTTTGGGTCAATACCTAGTACTGCGGTTGTTGGGTCATAGGGTAGTTCTGTTTTTAATTTTTTCGAGGAACCTCTATTTTGGTCTCTGTAGTGGCTGCCCAAGTTTGTATTACCACCAGCAATGGGAGAGGGTTTCCCTTTCTCCACATCCTTGCCAATACCTGCTGTATCTTGTGTTGTTGATTTTAGCCATTGTGACAGATGTGAGGTGGTATCTCATTGTGGTTTTGATTTTTATTGCTCTGATGATGAGTGATGTTGAGCATCTTTACTTCTGTCAGTTGGCCATTTATATGTCTGCTTTGGGAAAATGTCTTTTCATGTTTCCTGATTTTTTAATTGGTTTGTTAATTGTGGTTTTGAGTTTTATAAATTCTTCATAGATTTTGAAAATTAACCCTTGAGCAGATATGTCATTTGCAAATATCTTCTTCTAATCCATAAATTGCCTGTTCACTTTGTTGATTATTCCCTTTGCTGTGCAGAGCCTTTTGTCTTCATGAAGTCCAGAGAGTTTCTTTCTCCTTTTGTTTCTCTTGTCTCAGAGATATATTTAGTTAGAAGTTGCTATGGCCAAGGTCAGAGAGGCTACAGTCTGTGTTATCTTCTTGGATTTTCATGGCTTCCAGTCTCATGTTCAGACCTTTCATCCGTTTTGAATTTATTTTTATGTATGGTGTAAGAAAGTGGTCTAATTTCATTTTTGACAACACTCGTTATTGAAGAGACAGGTATTTTTCCCCATTGGGTAGTATTTCCTGCCTTGTCAAAGATTAGTTGACCTTATAGTTGTGGGTTCATTTATGAGTTTTCTGTTCTCTTGATCTTAGTGTATGTTTTTGTGCCATCACCATACAGTCTTCATTGCCACACCTTGGTAATATGACTGTAAATCAGCAGTTTCAGTTCTCCCAGCTTGGCTTTTCTTTTTCAAGACTGCTTTTACTGTTTGCGGTCTTATGTGGTTCCATTCATATTTTGGGATTGTTTAGTGTTGCCCTGTGAATAATGCTGTTGGTATTTTGATAAGAATTGCATTAAGTATAGATTACTGTGATGGTATAGACATCTTAACAATATTCGTTTTCCAGTCCGTGAGCATGTAATGTGTCATTTCTTTGTGTCATTTTTAGTTTCTTTCAACAGTGTTTTCCAGTTTTCAAGGTACAGGTCTTTCACCTCCTTGGTTCGGTTTATTCCTGGGTATCTTACGACTTTTGATGTAATGGTAATGGGAGTTATTTCTTAATTTCCCTCTGTGTTGCTTTCATTATTGGTGTTTTGAAAAGCAACTGATTTCTGTGTGTTGATATTGTATCCTGCAGTGTTACTGTATTTGTAAATCAGGTCTGGAGCATTTTTGTTTTTGTTTTTGTTTTTGTTTTTGTTTTTTCATATAGTGTATCATGTTATCTGTAAATGGTGGAAGTTTTACTTATTACTTACTTATGGAATAATTTTATTCCTTTTTTTTTAAATTTGGTTGGTCTCACTAGAACTTTCAGTACTATGCTGAATAAAAGTGGATAGAGTAGATATCCTTGTCCTGTTCCTGGAGTTATGGGAAAAGCTGTCATATTTTCCCAGTTGAGATAGATAGCAGCTGTGGGTTTTTCATATTGGTCTTTATTATGTTGGGGTATGTCTCCTCTAAATCTACTTTGTTGAGGGTGTTTATCACTAGTGAATGCTGTAGTTTTTGAAAGGAGTCAGTCATATGGTTCTTATCCATTCTCTTATTGATGTGATGTAGCACATTGTTTTGCAAATATTGAATCACCCTTGCAATGCCAGGAATAAATCCCCCTTGACTGTGGTAAATGATTTTTTTAAATGTGTTGTTGTATTTGGTTACCTAGTATTTTAATGAAGATTTTTGCATCTGTGTCCGTAAGGGGTATTGGTGTATAGTTCTCTTTTTCAGTGGCGTCTTTCTCTGGTTTTGTTTTCAGGAAAATACTGGCCTCATACAATGGATTTGGAAGTTTTCCTTCCTTCTATGGTTTTTGGCATAGTTTGAGAATAGGTTTATACTCTTCACTCAGTTTTTGCTAGAATTTGCCAGTGAAGCCATTTGGTCCTGCACTTTTATTTGTTGGGAGATCTTTTATTGCTGATTCAGTTTCCTTGCAAGTTTTCTATGTCTTACTGTTCAACTTTTCTTACTATATAAGTGTGGGTAGTTTATGTTTGTAGGAATTTATCCATATTATTTAGGTTGTACAATTTGTTGGCCTTTAGTTTTTCATAATAATTGTTTCATAATTGCGTGGGATTTCTGTGGTGGTGTTTCTTGTTTCTCGTTTCTAATTTTTTTAATTTTCTTTGTGGGAGTTCTTGCTTTCTCTGTTTGGTAAAGTCTGGCTAAAGGTTTGCTAGCTTTTTCAGAGAACCAACACCTCATTTAATTGATCTGATGTACGTTTTTTTCATTTCTGAATGCTTTAATTGTCTCATGTTTATTATTTTAGCTGGCTTCAGGCTTTACATTTTCCCCCCTCGTCCCTTTAGTTGTAAGGTTAATTTGTGCATTTGAGCTTTTTATTTCTTCCTGAGGTAGATCTGTTTTATAATATAATTCCCTCTTAGGACTGCCTTGTCTACATCCCAGAGGTTTTGAACTGTCATGTTTTCATTTTCATTTGTTTCCATGTATTTTTAAAAATTTCTTCTTTGATTTCATGGCTGCCTAATTCATTGTTTAGTAGAGGGTCCTTTAATCTCCATGTATTTGTGGTCTTTCTGGATTTTTGTTTTGTGGTTGACTTTTAGTTTCATGAAAAGATGCATAGAATCATTTAACCTTTTTGTGTGTATTGAGACTTGATTTGTGTCTTCATATGCAATTTATTCTGGGGAATGTTTCATGGGCACTTGAAAGGAATGTGCATCGTGCTGTTTTAGATTGAAATGTTCTAAAAGTAGACATGTTAAGTCCATCTGGTCCAGTGTGTCATTCAAAGCCATTGTTTCTTTGTTAATTATCTGCTTAGATGATCTGTCCATTGATGTGGGCTGCTAAAGTCTCTTACTATTGTTGTCTTGTTATCAGTGTATTCAGTTATGTTATTATTTTTTAACATTTGGGTTCTCGCAACTTGGCTTTAGTAAACTCCTGGAATGACACTGCTAGCGGATTAGGTGACAAGTATCTGTGGATCCCTGCCTCCTGTCTCTGTGCCTGTGCTGGAGAGCATGGAAGAAAAATGGGGCCTACCAGGTCCTTTGTCTTCAGTATTCCCCAGCATGTTCCAAAATCACTATCAACAGATCTTTCTGCTTCCCTAGTATTGTATAAACTGCCCTTTTATGTGATCTCTCCAAGGTCCTTGTCCTTAAGGGCATTGACCAGCTATCACTCATCCTCTCAGTTCACCCAGTGCTGAGTCATCTGACCTCTATAGCTCCCGGCTCTAAGTCCCACTTGTATAAATTGACAGAATTCAGCTTGTCTGGTGTTTAAAGCCAAATGTTATGGGGTCAGTCCTCCCCATGTCAGCTCCCTGGTGTGAAGGCCTATTTCTCTACGCTCTGCACATGCAGCTCCATCCTACCTGCAGGCAGCCTCCTTCCATCTTTCTGACCTTCCTATCCTTTCAGATGCAGTTTTGTGTCTATATTTAGCCATGGAGTTTGTTGTCCAGTCTTCAGGTCACTGTCTGCTTTATCGACTTGGATGTGGATGGCATCTAATTGTAAATGTGGTTCAGACTTGTCCTACTTGGCAGTTTTCTCAAGCTCCCTCTGTCATCTCATTTAGAATATCACTCCATGAAGCAAGGATATTAATGAAACATATTCCTGTGACATAGCAGCATTGAGGAACCCTCAATTTCACCTCCTTCTTGCCATCTCCTGGATTCTCCCACTTTCATAACATTGCAACTACAATAACTAACTCCTTAGAATCTGGAGGCAGGTAGTTTAGAAGGAACCACCACTTAATCTACCATATAACTTTCAAGGGATACAAAGGTTTCAGGCCCCTCTTTGGTAATGGAACAACACAGGCTCTAAGTCCTCTTTGGCTTCATGAGTTTAACTTCGCTGAATCCAGATCCATTTTGTTGGTGATGACAGCATTAGCTGCTGCTCTGCTGCTCTGTAACTTTGGCTTATAAACAAGAACACTAGCTTCTATCCAGGTATGTAGTTAGCAACAGTATAGGGTACCTAAAACCACAGAAACATTTGTGAAACAGGTCTGAACTTCAGGCAGCCTCTAGTATGAGCATTTGAGTCTAGGAACCAGAGAGCCATTCAGGGAGTGTCTGTTTTGGAGAGTAATGTTTGTGGACTTTAGGGTGAAATTTTGGAGTATTTGGGGAAGACTACCCTTCCTGAGGTAAGATTTAGGAATATCTGATGGGAGGTATCTACTGTTCATGGTTGCATAGTGTACGTTATTAGGGTTGTTCTCCAAAGGAGAGCTGGAGGGTTCCCATCAAGGCAGGATTTTATGAGTGTTTGTTTTATCAAGTGTCCTGGTGAAGTGTTTCAGAACTTGCCAAAGTGCCTTTTTGACCTAATTTGCATTATGGGGTCCTTCGTGCACTTGGGAACCTGGGGGAATAGGATTGGATACACTAGGGCCCACATTATTGTTGAAAAACAGTTTCTGACTCAGGCTGAAAAAATGGAAATGAGCCCAATTCACTAGGCTCTTATTGAGAACGAGGTATCAATGGGCTCAAAGTGGCTACTGCTTTATTCATCATTCATAAGGAGATTCAGAAAAAAGAAGAGGAGCTAAAAGAGCAGAATATTATTAGAAGAAACTATAGGAACTGGTGTTCAGAACAGACAGGAGAGCCCCCAATTTAGACATCCTTTTTAGGACAATTGTACATTTATGAAGGTATGGGTTTTGCTTATTCATGTACATAAGCTATGTATGTGTTTCCCCTTATAGGTTATATAGTTGTATTCCTTTCATTTAGTGAATGAGTCGCTACTCTTGTGTATGTAAAGGTCTAGTTAGCTGCAAAGGCTCTCGGTTAAAATTCTAGCATTATTCTTTGCTAGCTGTGTGAACTTGGACAATATTTTGTAGCACCCACACATGTATATGAAGATAATAATAATAACAAACACTTATTAATCACTTAACAGTGTATACATGAGGGTGGTGGGATAACCTAGAATATAAATCTTAACCAGATTATTCCATGCAATTTAATATTACTGCTACTACTAATGTCAATTATAAAGCACTTACTGTGTGTCTCACACTGTTCTAAGCACTTTGTATATATTTACTCATTTAAAATCTATCACAGGGTAGGTTACTAGTATTATTCCCATTTCATTAGTAAGGAAACTGAGTTCCAGACAGGTAAAATATCTGCATCCAGATGACACAGCTGGCAGTTGGTGGATAGAAAAGATTGTTGTAAGTGTCCAAAACTTCTCCTAAGTCACCTCTGAGCTGAAATATAGATATAAAAGAACTTCTATTTCTTTTATAAAACAGGAGAGCTAATAATGCCAGAACATGATGGAAGTAAGGACTGCAAAAATTTTTCTCCACCATAGAACAAATTTCTTAGAAACAGCTTTTTCAAAGCTCTGAAAAATCATAAAAATTACAGCAACCAGGGAAAAATGTCTTAAAATTTTTAAGAAACTGACTGAATCTTGGTAAAAACATCAAACTATGCATTTTAATTTGTCCTAATCCCATTCTCCTCTTTCCAACTCCATGATAGCCTTGGAAAATAATAGCCTGCATTCCCCTTGCATCCTTGCAGCCACCAAAGAGGAAAGAACAAAACTAAATGTCTTTCAAAATCTAACCCCCAAAGATTTTTCATTATTTTACGTATCTGAGATGTACCTTGGAAGACTCCATTTGCAAGGCTGTCTATATTTGATCTGATTTAGAGTTTGACCAGTGTGAACATATTCTCCTTAGTTAAGTTACTGAAACAGTTACAAGAATAGAAAGACAATTTGAAAAAGCAATGGCAAGAAATACCCCAAATTTGATTAAAAAAAAAACTTCAATCTACATATCTGACAAGCTAAACAAACTCAAAGCAGAATAAGACCAAAGAGATCCACATGAGAACATATTATTATATAAACTATTAAAATCCAAAGACAAATGGAGAATCTTAGAAGCTTCAGGGAAGAAGCAACTCATCACATACAAGAGATTCTCAATTATATTAATATTATTATCACTAGAAATCATGTAGGCCAGATGTAGTGGGATTACATATTCAAATACTGAAAGAAAAAAAAAATGTCAATCAGGAATTTCAAAACTAACCTTTGAAAATGGAGACAAATTAGTACAATCCAATATAAACAAAAATAGAGAATTCATGATTAACATATTTTCCATGAGATAAGAAAATTCCTGAAGGGACCCCTTCAGACTGAAATGAAAGAATATTTGACAGTAACTCAAATATACAGGTAGAAAGAGCATCAATAAAAGAGTATTGGTAAATACAACAGGTATTTTTATTGTTTGAGTAGGCTGATATTAGACTGAAAACACATCCATGTTCTAGAGCCCAGAACCTGTGCATGTTATACTATATAGGAAAACAGGTGCTGCAAGTTTGATTAAATTAATGAACTTGACATGAGGAGATTATCTTGGTTTATCGAGTGGTCTCAAAATAGTCTCTATAAGAGGAATGCAGGAGGAGTCATAGTCAGAGGAGAAAGACATAAAGTGATAAGAGCAGTGGAGTGATGTATTTGAAGATAGATGAAGGGGCCATGAGTGAAGGAATACAGGCAGTCACTAAATTGAAAGGACCAGAAAATGTATATCCCAGCAGAACATCTAGATGGAGCCAGTCCTGCCAATACCTTAACTTCAGGCCATAAATCAATTTTGAACTTTTGATATCCAGAACTGTAAGAGAATAATTTGTATTGTACTAATCCACAAAATTTGTGTAAATTGGTTACAACAAGAAGCATAAACCAACGCAGTAATTTTTTTCTCTCTTATCTGATTTAAAAACCAGATACACCAAGAAATAATTATAAATTTGTGCTGATGCGGACACAGTGTATAAAGGCATAGTTAGGGGTAATAATAGGTGACTTCTAGAGAAGTAAACTTTTATCATACCATTTACATGAGGCTAGCATTAAACTAATTTAAGATGTCAATTTTAATCTCTAAAGCAACTCCTAATAAAATGCCTCTAACATATATATAAATATATATGTAAGTATTTAATATATATTTATATATAATATAATATAATATAATATAATATAATATAATATAATATAATATAAAAATATAATTAATATAATATAATTAATATAAGTATTTAAAAAGACCTAAAGCACACAAAAAAATCTAGGATATTTAAAATGGTTTACTAGAAGATGTCCAATTAAAAGACAGAGATTGTCCACTCTTGTTGTTTTTCTTCTACATAGTACTGAAACTCCTAGCCACAACAAACAAGAAAAAGAAATAAAAGGCATCCTAATTGGTGAAAAAGAAAAACTTTCACTATTTGCACATACAATACTATACAGTGAAAACTCCACCAAAACACGATTAGAACTAAGTGAATTCAGTAAAATTGCAGGATACAAAATTAATGTACAGAAATTAGTTGAATGTCTATACACTAATAACACAGTAGCAGAAATGCAAATTTAAAAACAATCCTATTTTTTTTTAATTTAATGTTTATTTTTGAGAGAGAGAGAGGGACAGAGCATGAGTGGGGGAGAGACAGAGAAAGAGAGGGAGACAGAATCTGAAACAGGCTCCAGGCTCTGAGTTGTTACCACAGAGCTTGACGCAGGGCTCAAACTCAGGAATGGTTAGATCACGACGTGAGCCAAAGTTGGATGTTTAACCGACTGAGCCCATCAGTTACCTCAAAATAATCCTATTTATAATTCCATTAAAAAGGGGTGCTTGGGTGGCTCAGTCAGTTAAGCATCTGGGTTTTGATTCTGAGTCAGGTCATAATGTCATGGTTGTTAGATTGAGCCCCACATCAGGCCCTGCCCTGACAGCATGAAGACTGCTTGGGATTCTCCCTGTCCCTCTCTCTCTGCCCCACACCTGCTTGTGTGTACACAGACTCTCTCTCTCTCTCTCTCTGTCTCTCTGTCTCTCTCTCTCAAAATAAATAAAAAAAGAAAAAATTACACTTAAAGTAATAAAATACCTAGAAATAAACTTAATCAAGGAGATGAAAGACCTGTACTCTAAAAACTATAAAGCACTGATGAAAGTAATTGGAAACAACACAAACAAATGGAAATGTATTCCATGCTCATTGGTAAGAAGAAATAATATTATTAAAATGTCCATACTACCCATAGCAATCTACAAATTCAATATAATCCATATCAAACCAATAGCATTTTTCACAGAACTAGAACAAATAGTCCTAACATTTATATGGAACCACAAAAGATCCTGAACAGCCAAAGCAATCTTGAGAGAGAAGAACAAAGATACCGATGTCACAATGTCAGATCACACCAGTATAGTACTGGCCCAAAAATACATACATGGATCAATCGAACAGTTGAGAAATACCAAAAATAAACCTACCTTTGTATGGCTAATTAATCAACATGAAAGGAGACAAGAATATACAATGGGGAAAGACAGTTTCTCCAGTGAATGTTGTTCAGAAAACTGGACAGCTACTTGAAAAATAATGCAACTGAATGACTTTCTTACATTAAACTCAAAATGGATAAAGACCTATATGTGAGATCTGACACCAAAAAATTCCGAGAAGAAAATATAGGAAGTAATCTGTTAGATAAAGGCCTTAACCATGTAATTATGGATATGTGTCCTCAGGAAAAGGTAACAAAAGCAAAAATAAAATACTGGGACTACACCAAGCTAAAAACGGACAGCAAAGGAAACCTTCAACAAAGGAAGAGGAAACTTACTGAATGGGAGAAAATACTTTGAATTATATACCTGATAGTGGTTAATATCCAAAATACATGAAGAACTTCTATAACTCAACACTAAAAACACAAATACTCCAATTGAAAAAAGAATGAGAAGATCTGAATAGACATATTTCCAAAGAAGATATCCAGATGGCCAGCAGACACATGAAAAGGTACTCAAGATCACTCATCAATAAGGAAATGAAAATCAAAAGCACGATGCAATATCACCTCACATGTGTTAGAATGGCTAAAATCAACAACACAAGAAACAACAAATGTTGACAAAAATATGAAGAAAAAGGAACCCTTATGTACTGTTTATGGTAATGGAAACTGTTCAGCAGCTATGGAAAATAGTATAGACCTAGAAGGCATTATGCTAAGGGAAATGAGTCAGAGAAAGATAAATGTCAGATTATTTCACTTATATGTGAAATTTAAAAATAAAACAAACTAACAAAAACAACAGAGTTTTGGGGCGCCTAGGTAACTCAGTTGGTTGAGTGCCCGACTTTGGCTCAGGTATGATCTCACAGTTCATGAGTTCGAGCCCCTCGTCGGGCTCTGTGCCGACAGCTCAGAGCCTGGAGCCTGCTTCAGATTCTGTGTCTCCCTCTCTCTCTCTCTGCCCCTCCCCAGCTTGCACTCTGTCTCTCCCTCTCTCAAAAATAAGTAAACATTGAAAAAAAATTTATATTAAAAAAAAACAGCATCCTAAATACAGAGAAGAAATTGATGGTTACTAGAGGGGATGGGAGCTGGGGATGGGCAAAGCAGGTGAACAGGATTAAGAGGTAGAAATGTCCAGTTATAAAACAAAGTAGTCACAGTGATGAAAATTATAGAATAGGAAATGTAGTCAATAATATTGTAATATGTAGTAACTTTGTATGGTGATGGATGGTAACTATCTAGGGAAGCATGTGTAATGTATAGAATTGTCAAAATCACTATATTGTACACCTAATACAATACAATATTGCATGTCAACAATACTCAATAAAACAAAGAAATAGTATATCTGTTCAAGAGAAAAAAATTTTAAATAAAAGAGAAAGATTGGCAGAATGGATGATCCAACTATATTATGTCTACAATAATGGCAGAGTCCATTTTTAATAAAGTAAAAAGATGTTTAAAAAAGTTCTTGCAAGTAGTAACCGAGATTGCAGTGGCAGCTATACCACTAGCAGACTAAACAGAATTTAAGTAAAATATTTTACTACTGACAAAGAAGGAAGTTAGAAATTGATAAAAGGGTCTATTTGTCACAAGATATAAAAATTATAAGCATTCACCTAACAGAATTTCAAATATCTGAGTCCAAACTAACAAAATTTGATAGAGAAAGAGATAAAGGACACAAGAACAAAAGATCACCAAGAAATTAGAAAACATAAACAACACTATAAACCCATTGGACCTAACAGGTATGTATGCAGCACTACCACCAACAATAGAATACATATTCTTCTCAAGTGCATATGCAATATTTTCCCAGAGAGATCTATATGAGGCCATAAACAAGTTTCAGTAATTTAAAATGGATTGAAATCATACCAGGTATGTTCTCTGACCATAATAGAGTGAAACTGGAAATCAATAATGGAAGGATATTTTGGAAGTTTAGAAATATGTGGTACTTAAACAACACATTCTTAAATATTCAGAGTATCAAGAATGAATTCACAAGGGGAATTAGAAAATACGTTGAATAAATGAAAATGAAAACAACATAAAAACAATATGGGATGCAACAAAAGCAGTATTCACAAAGTTTATAGCTCTAATTGCCTACACAAGGAACAAAGATCTCAAATCCATTGCCTAATCTCTCATCTCAAGAAACTAGGAAAAAAATTATAACCACAGGCAAAAAAAAAAAAAAAAGAGGAAAAATAAAAAGACTAGGATGGAAATAAATTAGAGAATATTAAAAAGATTAGAGAAAATCAACAACCAAAATTTGGCTTTTTAAAAAGATTAACAAAACTGACAAGCCTTAGCTAGACTGTAAAAGAGAATAGCAGAGCAGACTCAATTACTGAAACCAGAATGAATAAGGACATTACTACGAACTTTACAGAAAAGATTAAAAGAATGTACTACTATACACTTACATGTCAACAAATTGCTTAACCTAGATAAACAAATTCGAGAAAAATACAAGCCACTGAAACCAATTAGTTTTTTAAAAATGGAAAGGTTGAATAGATCTATAGCAGATAAAGAGATTGCCTTCATAATCAAAATTTCCACAAGAAAAAGCCTGGGACCAGACAGTTCTTAGGGTTAATTGTAGCAAATGTTTTCCTGGGGTTATTAATGGTTATATGTAAAAGATAAAGAATTCATCATCTGGTAGCAGTCAGTTAATGTGATATTTATTATTCATCAGAAATCTTCTGGGTGCTTTTCACAGTGCTTTGACTTTTATTACATGGTGGTGACTTTGATGACCTAGTATCTGTCATTTTTATTTAATGAGCATTGATAACATTATCACTCTGGTTTCCAGTATCCTTTAGGAAGGGGGTGTCAAGGGGCGCCTGGGTGGCGCAGTTGGTTAAGCGTCGGACTTCAGCCAGGTCACGATCTCGCGGTCCGTGAGTTCAAGCCCCGCCTCTGGCTCTGGGCTGATGGCTCAGAGCCTGGAGCCTGTTTCCAATTCTGTGTCTCCCTTTCTCTCTGCCCCTCTCCCGTTCATGCTCTGTCTCTCTCTGTCCCAAAAATAAATAAACGTTGAAAAAAAAATAAAAAAAAAAAAAAAAGGAAGGGGGTGTGAAGGCTTTATATTGATATAATAGCCCAAAGTGGAAGTTTTTGAGATGCCAGGGAATATCCTCACCATAAACAATTTCATTTAATATAAAAAATATATGAATTTTACATTATTAAGTATTTAAAAGTAACATTTCGTGTTTACTGTTTATAAGACAATGTTGTAAACTTTCTACGAACACCGTATTTTCATTTTATCTTATTGTCATATAACTAATATTTCAAATCTCGTAACTTGTATTGACCTAAAGATATGTATGCTGCTATCATGTTGTAGAGATGGGGAAAATGAGACATCTCCTCTTGAGATGGAGTTCAAGAGGCGGGGTGTAAATCTGTCAGTGCTGGTAGCCGATTTGCAATTTTAAAGTTAAATTTCACACTCTTCAAAAACCATTGGCCGTACTGGGAAAGTTCATTACTTGTTAGCATTCATTTGCCTGGTTTGCAAATGTTTTTCAGCACGGACTTCTCCTGGATTGTGTATTACCTAGTGCCATGCATAATTCGTGACTAAAAATTGTGAGTTTTATGTCGACTTTGCTCTTGTCCCAGGGTTTTCTGTAATGGAATTATTTGCATACCAATTTACACCCATTTTACTGGAGGCAGCCACCAGATGGAGTTGTACCGTTCTGCCGGCAGCGTACGTAATGAATCACGTACAAGGAATGATGACGTCATACGTGATTCATTAGGGGGAACGACGAGAATAGGACCAAACGACCGGTTAGAGCGTCCTGTTCAGCGGCCGCCATTTTGTTTCAGCGGTTGAGGTAAAGGAGGTGTTTATCGGGGAAGAGACCGCCGGGAGAGGGGAACGCGGCGGCTCAGCAACTCTTTGTTAGCCAGTCGGAGGGGGAGGAGGAGTAAGAAGAGGGCGGCGGCTGGGCTAGGCTTTGTCTGCCTGTGGAGTTGGCGGCAAAGCGACTCGTGGAACCTGCATTGGTTACAAACAGCGTTTCAAAGCGTCCTCATTCCGGGCAGGTTTTCCGGGAAACTTTGAACAGGCTTGACCTGGGTTGATGGATGGGTGGACAGATTCTGGGACCCGGCCTACATTTCTCTTCAGAAATCTGACTTTGGGTTGCCAAAGATCCGGTACTAGCTTTTAAAGCTTCAGGCCAAACATACCTAAGCAAAAACTCATTCCTTTTCAGACCTAGCGTGTTAAGACACCAGGTTCAATATGCCTAGTGAATATATGCCTTTAAGGATTTTAAAATAAAATTATCCTTCAGTCCTGGGTTATTTGTCGTCCCAGATTCCAAAAGGGACCAGGCCACCCTGGGACATTCTATTTGACACTCATTTTCCCAAAAGAGGTTTTTTCTAACATTTTTTTCCCTAGACATCATATGGCTTCCTGGCTTTCTCCTCCCAGACACTTTTCAAAGCTAGAAAAGTAATAGAGACCAGAGTCTATGGCAGACCATCAGAGTCTGGGTCTCTCTCAGAGACTCCTCACAGCTCTGATTGTAAATTCTGACTGAACTCACTTTGGACCCAGCGTTTTCTGTGCAGAGAGTTGTTCATTTGTTTTGCATTTGACTTCTAGTAACTGCTCCTAAAGGGTTCTTTCTACATAACATTCATGGATATCTCTAGACCCAGTGTTTGTACTCAATAAACCACAACCCCAACTCCCGAAGTTCTTAGCATCTTTCATGAAAGTCCTTTGGGTGCACCACTGACTGCCCTTCAGTGACAAGCCCCCAGTGTCTACTTTTGAGGAATCTTTTTTTTTTTAATTTATTTTTAATGTTTATTTTTGAGAGACAGAGCAGGAGCAGGGGAGGGGCAGAGAGAGAGGGGGACACGGAATCTGAAGCAGGCTCCAGGCTCTGAGCTGTCAGCACAGAGCCTGACACGGGGCTTGAACTCATGAACCATGAGATCATGACTGGAGCCCAAGTTGGATGATTAACAGACTGAGCCACCCCGTGCCCCTTCATTTTTTTTTTTTTAATGGTGCCCGCATTCTTTTCGCATAACTCCCAGCTATCATCCTTCAAAACCTTGTGAGAAACACACCAGACAGGAATTGTTTGGGCAAAGCTATCTTCCATCAGAGCATTCCCCCACTGCTACCCTTTCTTCCACCAGCATCTACCCTTATTGATACTATTCAGATTTTGGTCCTTACCACCTCTCAACCTCACCCTGGCCTTCCTTATGCATTCAAAAGCCAACAGGTGTTGTGTATTCTCTCAGTATCCCTTACTATTGTGCCTTATAGTCTGCACTGACAGCCTTTCAGGTCTTCCTGCTCACAGCTGTGAATGCTCACAGCTTCTGCATTCAGCATCATAGGACCTCTATTAACAGACATCCCTTCCCCCTTCAGGCTTACCTCAGACTAGATCTCTTTCCCGGCATTTCCTCAGCCTCTGTGGGCACAAGGTTGCTGGCCAGAGACACCAGAGAACTTGAGGTTCTACCAGAAGCTTCTCATTTATTTAAGCCTGAACTATCCAAGCTCAGCCACATCTTTCCACTTCCTCACAGCAGAACTCATACCTAGCATGTCTTCTTTATCTTTCTGTTCTTTAGAAAGTGCTGCTAGTACATAAATCCTTCCATTCCCCAGAGTTGCTGCTGACAGAAATCATCTACATCTGGCTTAGCTCTAAACTTTGCCTTCAGATGTCCAGCTCACCACTATCCAAGAAACGCTGTGTACCTGGGCCTGATCCAGAAACAAGTACTGACTGCTCATCTTCCTATTCTGTAATGTTCAACATGCCCTTAGGACCAAGCAACGTGAGTGTCTTCCCCTTAGAGACTAATAAGTTGGATCCAAGCTGGTTGGTAAGAAAGTGACTGTGACCTGTTTAACCTACATTCCTGCTAACTCTCTGAAACTGTTTTTCCTCCTCCATTCCTAGGGAATGCAGAAAAAAGGCAATGAAACTGACATAGATGAGGGTCTTTACTCCCGACAGCTGTAAGTGCGGCAAACTATGGGAATGTTGATTGGGAGGGGGCACAGAGAGGATAGTGTTGAGTGGCTCACATCATCACCCAGAATCTCCCTTAACCTTGCAGGTATGTGCTGGGCCATGAGGCAATGAGACATCTCCAGACATCCACTGTACTGGTATCAGGCCTCCGGGGGCTAGGTGTGGAAATTGCCAAGAATATCATCCTTGGTGGGGTCAAAGCTGTCACACTGCATGACCAAGGCACTGCTCAGTGGGCTGATCTCTCCTCCCAGGTACCTCTTCCTCGTTCTTTTACTACCTTTGCCCATGTACCAACCCCCTTGGGTTTTGCATTTACTTCTCTTCCTGTATTCTTTTGTAGTTCTACCTGCGGGAGGAGGACATTGGTAAAAACCGAGCTGAGGTATCACAGCCCCGCCTTGCTGAGCTCAACAGCTATGTGCCTGTCACCATCTATACTGGGGCCCTTGTTGAGGACTTCCTTACTGGTTTCCAGGTACCTTGGAGCATACTGCTTCTTGCCTAATTTTCCTAGATTCTGTTTCTGGTTTATTTGTTCAGTATTTACTTAATAGATTATTCCAGTGTTTAGGTTATGTGTGGGGAGGCCTAAAGGATACAGTCAGGAATTATGTCCTAGATCTGTCCTCAGGGGAACTCACACGTATTCAGCAGGCCAGATATTGTGAGCTACTGTTTGTGTTCCAATCCTCATTAAACTCTGAAGCCAGACTGCCTTGGTATATGCTTACCTCTCATAATTGTCTTACATTGAACGAGTAACTTAGTTCATCTGCCTATGTTTTTCAGTCTGTAGAACAGGAATAACAGCACTACTGACTTCAGACTTTTAGTGAGGGTTGAACATAATAGGAGTTGGCACAGTATCAGTTCCAAATATCTGTTAGTTAAATAACTAGAATGGAAAGAAGGATGATGGGTGCTGATGCACTTCTGTAGGGTTTCCCAGAGGAGAGAGGTACTGGAATTCCTGAGGGAGTAGAATCATCAGACACAGATCCCCACAGATGATGTCTGAACAGGTTTTTTTTGTCATTTATTTGTTCATTTATTGAAGCTAGTGAGGGTGGAATGTGGGGTATACACCCCACTTTGGGAACACAGTTATGTTTCATTTTTTGTTTTCCCAGGCACTGTAGGAAGGCAGGATTAGGTATTTATCAAATAAAAGAGTTTGTTAGTCTTCAAACTGTTTCCCAGTACCTCTTGATACCTTTCTTATCAGAGTCAGATGATTCTTGTCTTCAGTGAGTCTCGTTTTTACTGTGCATGACATACACAGATATTTTTAAATGTTTTTAACGTTTATTTATTTTTGGGACAGAGAGAGACAGAGCATGAACGGGGGAGGGGCAGAGAGAGAGGGAGACACAGAACTGGAAACAGGCTCCAGGCTCTGAGCCATCAGCCCAGAGCCTGACGCGGGGCTCAAACTCACGGACCGCGAGATCGTGACCTGGCTGAAGTTGGACGCTTAACCGACTGCGCCACCCAGGCGCCCCTTTAAATGTTTTTAGAAGAAGACTTAGCCAGCAAAGTTTAACTCAAGATAGCCCACCAATCCTGGACTGTCTGAATGTTGATCCACCCCAATCTACTTTTCTCATTTATTTTCTTAACTGTCCTGCACCCCAGTACCAAGCCTTCTCCATAAACATACTTTTCTGTATAGGTGGTAGTTCTTACCAACGCTCCTTTGGAGGACCAGCTGCAGGTGGGTGAGTTCTGTCATAGCCATGGAATCAAGCTGGTCGTGGCAGATACACGGGGCCTGTTTGGGTGAGTACCTGCCCCTCTTTCTCCCCAGCACTTGCCAGGCCTGGGCAAGACCGTTTTGCTCCCACTGAACTCATGCTACTCCCAGCCAACAGAAGCCTAGGTTTTTTGATACTGCATGTTTAGGTTTCCCCATTTGGCCTGAGTTCCATCTGATTGCCAGCAGTGGTGGGCTGTGTTTACTTAGCAAGTATTCACTGCATCTTGAAGGACATATAGTGTACCTGTGTGCATAGGTCTCAGGCTCTAGTCCTGTTGTCATCTTCTACAGGCAGTTGTTCTGTGATTTTGGAGAAGAAATGATCCTTTCAGATTCCAGTGGGGAGCAGCCTCTAAGTGCTATGGTATCTATGGTTACCAAGGTAAGGAGATTGGCCCCAGGGCTTTGGCAAGCAAGGGCAGCAGTAGTTTTCCTTGCCTGCTCCTGGTACCCTGAGCGTACCTCTGATTTCTACTTCTCTTCCAACCAGGACTGCCCTGGTGTTGTCACCTGTTTGGATGAGGCCCGGCATGGATTTGAGAGCGGTGACTTTGTCTCCTTTACAGAGGTCCAGGGCATGAATGAACTAAATGGCACATGTCCCATAGAGATCAAAGTCCTGGGTATGTCAAGGCTGGGGACAAGAAATGGTTGACCCAGAGGCCAAGAAGTGACACATATCTGTAATATGAATTATACCAAAGGCTAAAAGGATATGCCTTGGAAACCTGAGCTAAGACTTGAGAGATGTGTCCATGGGAACTTACTAAACAGATGTGAACTAAACTAAAAGCAGAAGTTTATGCCACTAGCGTTTGATTTTATGTACTGTTTAGTTTGTTGACTGTACTTTTTTTTTTTGCTTTTGAACATATAACACAGAACTTTCTGTAGGCCTGGTAACACTTTGTCACCTCATGTGTAATAAATGGCCTTATTTTTTATAGCCAGAATATTCCCAATTTCTGGTTCACCATTTATGTTTTATGATTGTAATAAATTTGTCAATGTATTCATTTGGGTTTAATAATTACCATTTTAAAGAGACTGAAGGAATAAGATAAGTCTATTTTTACCATATGCCACCATTTTTTCTTCTACATAGGTCCAGAGTTATATCTAGGATAGTTTTCTTTCTACCTGAGGGATGCCCTTTACCATTTGTTGTAATCATGGGGTTCATTCTTGGTAATTTTTTCAGCTTTTTAATGATTTAAATTGTCTTTATTTTGACTATGTTTTTGAAAAGACATTTTTGTGAACCGTAGAATGGTATATTAACAGTTTTTTTGTTTTATTTCTTAAAAAATGTTGCTGTAATTTCTCGCTTCCATTATTTTCCAGAAGAAGTATACCTTCATTCTTTGCCTGTTTCTCTCTGTGTAATGTGCTTATTTTCTCTACCACTGATTATAGGCAATATGATTATGACAGTGTACCTTGGTGTAGTTTTCTCCATGTTTCTTTTGTTTGTTGTTTTGAATTTAATGTTTGTGGGTTTACAGTTTTACCCGATTTTAGAAAATTACTGGCCATAATTTTTTTCCAAATACTACTTTTTTACTCCCTCCCACCCCATTGTCTCTATCCAGAACTCCCACTTACATGTATTTTAAGCTATGTGACTTATTTTGTTGTCCCCACACACACACTTTGTTGTATTTTGAATAAGTTCTTTTACTGTGGAGCTGGGTCAGGATGGCTTTTTCATTCTTCTTTAGATGGTGCTGTTGGTTTTCTGATTTGGAATAGGAGGATTGGTGCTTGGACTGATATATACTCCATTCTTTTCATCCCATAGGTCCTTATACCTTTAGTATCTGCGACACTTCCAACTTCTCTGAGTATATCCAGGGAGGCATTGTCCATCAGGTCAAAGTACCTAAGAAGATCAGCTTTGTGAGTATATGTGGGGGTTGGGTTAGGGTTCCACATTTCTAGGATTTTAATTTCAGTAGTGCTCATACTCTACTCTCCCACAGAAATCCTTGCTAGCGTCACTGGCAGAGCCAGACTTTGTGGTAACGGATTTTGCCAAGTATTCTCGCCCTGGTCAGCTGCACATTGGCTTCCAGGCCCTGCACCAGTTCTGTGCTCAGCATGGCCGGTCCCCTCGGCCCCACAATGAGGTAGTGGGCAAGTCACCCAGCATCCTTGACCCATAGCCTCAGCTGTTCTCCATCTACTCTTTCCCTGTCTCTTTCCCCACCGTTGGCCTAACTTCAGGTCCTCTCTTAATTTCCTTTTGCCCTTCTAGGAGGATGCAACAGAACTGGTGACCTTAGCACATGCTATAAATGCTCAAGCCCTGCCTGCAGTGCGGCAGGACAGCCTGGATGAAGACCTCATTCGAAAGCTGGCATATGTGGCTGCTGGGGATCTGGCACCCATAAATGCCTTCATTGGGGGCTTGGCTGCCCAGGAAGTAATGAAGGTCAGTGTGGGTTAAAAAGGACAGAGTTGAGGATGGGCCAGGACCTTCTTGAGTCCATCACTGGCTGTCCATCTTTGTCAGATTCTGATTAACCGCTGGTGACCGCCCATTTCTTCCCCTCTCTCCAGGCCTGCTCTGGGAAGTTTATGCCTATTATGCAGTGGCTCTACTTTGATGCCCTTGAATGTCTCCCTGAGGACAGACAGGCTCTCACAGAGGACAAGTGCCTCCCGGTATGTGAGGGGTCCCCATGGGGAAGGTACTATTATGAGTCTTTGGCAAGGCAGCTCTTCTCTGATCTTCCTTTCTTCATATGACTCAGTGCCAGAACCGTTATGATGGGCAGGTGGCTGTATTTGGTTCAGACCTGCAAGAGAAGCTGGGCAAACAGAAGTACTTCTTGGTAAGTGATCCCATTGGGCTCCAGCCACCATTATCTGTTCTTGCTTCTGGCCTATGTTTTCTGGAGTATCTTGCCTCACAAAGAGGTTTTGAACCTTTATCTCCTCTGTTTCATCATTTTTTTCATAGCAAAGGAAGACCTGGTATGTGCCTTTATTCTCTTCTCTGGTGCCTCATTCCATAGATGACCATAGGTATTTGTGACTTTAGGATTTGAGTATGTAACACTACATTCTCTTTCTCTCAGTATCTTCAGGGAGAGTGAGGACTAACACATGTGTTTGGTTCTCTCATTCACCATAACCAGTCTCTTTCTCTTTTCTTGGGAAACTCTCAGGTGGGCGCAGGGGCCATTGGCTGTGAACTGCTCAAGAACTTTGCCATGATTGGTCTAGGCTGCAGTGAGGGGGCAATCACTGTTACAGACATGGACACCATTGAGAAATCCAATCTGAACCGACAGTTTTTGTTCCGGCCCTGGGATGTCACGGTGAGTGGGTGGACGGGGCAAGTAGTTGAACCATTTCTTTCACTTTTCTACTATGTTTCTTGTCATCAATCTAAATAACTTAGGTCTTTTTAACTATCTTTCCTTCTTCATTTTCCTCATTACTTTTTTCTACCATTCAGTGTTTCTTTCAGCAGACATTTGAATATTTACCATGTCTTTCATTTTGTTTGCCATTCTATACCTCCCCCAACTCTTTTTTTTTACGTTGATCTTTGGTAACTGCTAATGTAGGACTGTAGAAGTTGGGTTATACAGAAGGATCTATCTTGGAAGTCTTGTGTAAAGTTCAGTGTTATTTTTGCTGCCTCAGAGTTTTATTTTTCATCCAGCTACTATGCACTGACCTAGATATTTTGAATGCATAGCATAGCATTGCTCTTGTGAGAACGCTCGGAGGTCCACAACACTTTCTGTCAAGTTCCCAGGATCATAATTGTTTCAAGACTACTAAGATATTATTTGCCTTTTCACTCTTATTTTGTCAGGTGAAAATGGAAGGCTTCCCTAACTCAATAACATAAGTTTTTCCAAATGACCAATGCTTGATGGTACCAATTGAGCAGTAGCTAGAGATCCATTTAAAATGCAAAATGGGCACTGGGTGGCTCTGTTGGTTAAGCATCTGACTCTTGATCTCAGCTCAGGTCATGATTTCATGATTCATTGGAGTCTGCTAGGGATTCTGTGTCCCTCTGTGCCCCTGCCCAACTTAGATGTTTTCCGTCTCCACTCCCCTCTCATCCCCTGTCTAAATATAAATAAATAAACAAACAAACAAACAAACAAACAAACAAACTTTTTTTAAAAATGCAAAACAAACCAGTAGATTTTGGTATAGATTCAAGATTTTACCTTGCAACTACACTTTAAAATACTATCACTTGTTAAGTCTCGATTTTTTTAAATACCAATAATCCTCTGAAAATGTTATTAAAATGTAGTTCTGTGAATTGAATGTTTCTTATATTATTCAAGGAAATATATAACAGACTGAATGTAGTAAATGCGAGAATCCAGCTGCCTTCTAAGAGATTGTTAACTGAAAACATTTGCAAAAATATAAATTTAGTTAGGGGAGCCTGGGTGGCTCAGTTGGTTAAGTGTCCAACTTCAGCTCAGGTCATAATTTCACGGTTAGTGGGTTCAAGCCCCACTTCAGGCTCTGCACTAACAGCTCAGAGCTTGGAGCCTGCTTTGGATTCTGTGTCCTTCTTTCTCTGCCCTTCCCCCCCATACTCTGTCTTTCTCTGTCTTTTGAAATGTTAAAAAAAATAATTTTTTTTGATATAAATTGACTTTTGTGACTGAACTTTTGTATTGGAAAGCTTTTCATAATATTTACTCTATGTAATGGAATTATTCCATTTTTAAAACAACTAATAATTAAAAGTTTTGCCAGTTAAAATTTTTAATACAAGAAATACTGGTAGCTGTAGCCCCACATAACAAAAGCTCTTTTTAAGAAACTTACATTTGAGGATGGTTGTAATAAACAGTAAATACCATAGCAAGATAATATAGCTAATGTTAGAAGGTTCAATTTACTGTACAAAGGCAACAATGAAAAACAAGAATGAGAGGGAAGTGCCATGGAAAGTAGTTTTCACTATGGCAAGGATGTCCTCAATGGAAGGGTGGTATTTCTGTAAGACTTGGATGATAGAGGAGAATGAGAAGATAACTCAAGAAAGATTGTATCAAGTAAAGGTAACATTCTGAGCCAAACCCTGATGTTAGAATATTGCTCATTGTGATCAAGGAACAGAGAAATACAGAGGGGACTGTGGTGGGATATGAGGTTGTAGAAGTAATATGGGCCAACTCATGCCCTATGTGAAAGTGGGAACCAGTATAGGGTTTTGAGCAAAAAGAGGAATGTGACCTGACTTGGGCTTTTAGAGGGAACTATTTGTACTTGTACAAGGATCTTGTTTTTATTTGGGTAACTGTATCCCAACTCTGGATGCTATTAACTAAAAAAATAATAGATGTTATAGATATCTGATCCATTGTTTCCTATGTGCTTTACTGTTCCTTTTCCACTCATGCCTGCTCCATTTGTCACACCCTCAGCTATGTGGCATTTGTCATAGACTACTGCAAGATCAGGAAGCCTATTGAACTAAGAGCCTAGATCTTGCCCATCAGTAAATAAATCAGTACTCAAAACCACTTTGTAAAGGTTTATTGGGCAAATATGAATGACACTCCCTTCTCCATCCCTACCCAGAAATTGAAATCTGACACTGCTGCTGCAGCTGTACGCCAAATAAATCCACACATCCGGGTAATGAGCCATCAGAATCGTGTTGGCCCTGACACAGAGCATATCTATGATGACAGCTTCTTCCAAAACCTTGATGGTGTTGCCAATGCCCTGGACAATGTGGATACCCGTGAGTTTGGAGGAGGGTGAGGACAAAAGCAGGATAACGTGGTATTGTGGGGAATGTCTGTCTACCTGCCCTATTTTAATATTACCATGCCCTGTCATCTTCCCATAGGCATGTACATGGACTGCCGCTGTGTGTACTACCGTAAACCACTGCTAGAGTCAGGAACCCTGGGGACAAAGGGTAATGTGCAGGTTGTTATCCCCTTCCTGACAGAGTCCTACAGCTCCAGCCAGGACCCTCCTGAGAAGTCCATCCCCATTTGTACATTGAAGAACTTCCCCAATGCCATCGAACACACACTGCAGGTGATCACCCTTGGAGGGAGGGAGAGGTGGAAGAGACAAGCACCTAGGTAGCATCTCAGTCACCAAACTTATTATTCAGGTGACGTAGGCTTCAGAATGACCTGCCTTTTCTTCACATCTCTTTTCCTCACTTTACATCCTGCAGTCTAAGCTTTAGTAAATGATATCTTTGGGTTAAAAATTTTTATTTTGGAAGCAAAGAGACAGATATTTTGTGTAACAAAGTATTTTTTATAATTTAAATCAGAAAAACGAAGATGTGATTCTCTGTAAACAGAATGTTATTTTCTTGCTAAATAAAATTAATTTCCTTTAAAATACTTAGAGAGAGAGAGAGAAAGAACACATACACACGGACATCGGGGTGGGGGAGAGAGTTACAGAGAATCCCAAGCAGGCTCCACTCTGTCAATGCAGAGCCTGATGCAGGGCTCAAGCTCAGAAACCGTAAGATCATGACCTGAGCCAAAATCAGGAGTCAGACACTCAACTGACTGAGCCACCCATCTGCCCTGACAATACTCATTTATTATTATCTCTACTAGTTACTTAATTACTTCTAGTTTTAGTCCATAGTTAGGTTTTCCTAACTATTGCACTAAATATGTTTAACATTTGGAATTGTATAATGCACATATACAATAGTGAACATATCATGTAAATGGACAAGGTGAGCGTAGTCATTTTAACCAATACCCAGAACCTAACCTAACCTAATTCCAGTTTTCTGTAAACCCAGTAATGACCACTGTATTATGAAAATGATTCTTAATGCAGTCTTTAAATGCCATGTTTAGGAGTATGGGGGTAGGAAGAAAATGAGGAAAACAAAGTAGTTTAATCTGTTCCCTCCTAACCCAGCAGGTACAGAATGGATGTATTTAAACTGGTAAACTTCATTAGAATGTATGTTTCCATCCTATGTGTGTTTATGTGTATGTATACAAATGTGTGTGTATATGTATATAAATACATTTCTCTACCTGCATAAAACTTCTCCTAGATAATAGTTTTGTTGCTGTACCCAGCGTGCAGAAGGACTATATAGTATCCCTTAAAATAAATTTAGTATGTGACTCTTAGATTTAACCTCTTCGTGCTTCAGATGCCTTACCTTTAAAGTAGGATGAGAGAAGTATCTCTCACAAGGTATTTACGAGTTAGGTAGTTGTAAGCTTTAAGTATGTACGTACGTGTTCTTTTCAACATTTCAACACGTGAGTTAATAGATACTGTTTTTACAGAGTTTGTTTTCATAATGAGGATACAGAGATAAAGGCATACCTTCTATGTCAGCAGACACAAAAGTGTGACAGAGCTTGCATTTGAATCTGGATCTCTAGGCTACAGATGACATCACCAGTGGCTATACTGACCTTGTAAATCTCAGAAGGCAAAATTTCTATCTTATTTTGTGCCCAGTCCCCATGACCTGTATGGATCATTCATATTTTGTTTTTGGCATACCACATAGAGTACATATATTCTAAGAATAAATTTTCCACATACTTTTATATACTTGTGTAACCACTGCCCAGATCAGGGTCATTTGTTTTTAAGTTGAGGTGGTAGGGCTTGTGATGTGGGGGCCACTTTTGAGGGGTTTCCTTCCTCTGTTCTCTTGTCACAGCCATGTTGTTCCTAACTGCTTCATTCATTCACTGATGGTCTTTCTAATTCCTGCAGAAACTCAGTTTTGTCTTTCAGCCCCATCTAATTGATTTGCTTTGTCTGCAGTGGGCTCGGGATGAGTTTGAAGGTCTCTTCAAGCAGCCAGCAGAAAATGTCAACCAGTACCTCATGTGAGTAATCCTTCTGTCCAAATGCTCCCTCACCTGTCCCCTGCATGCTATCCAAGGCATACTGTAACCACTGTATGGTTCACCACCAGCTATACTTTGTGAATAAATTAATGAAGGTTTGGTCCTGACTCCGTTGGAGACACATCAACCTTTCCATGGAGTTAAGCCCATTCGTGGGGCCTATTTGTGTAATCATGCCTATTTCCTCTCTGATTCATTTTAGAGACTCCAAGTTTGTGGAACGGACACTGCGGCTGGCAGGCACCCAACCATTGGAGATGCTGGAGGCTGTGCAGCGTAGTCTGGTGCTACAGCGGCCACAGACCTGGGCTGACTGTGTAACTTGGGCTTACCACCACTGGCACAGTCAGTACTCCAACAATATTCGCCAGCTTTTGCACAACTTTCCACCTGAACAGGTATTACATATTTGCTGGGTTCATTTGGCAGAAGGCATTATCTGGAAATAGGGAGCTTGCTGAGGGCTCTTAATGTAGCTAATCCCACTGTGACAGGCACAGCAAGACCTGGAGATTTCATGACATGATTGAGGCAGTGCATTTTTGCATTCACATATGTGTTTTTCCCTGCATCCAGTTTTTCTCATGGAAGGTATTTGGCTTTTCTTTTCCTTTTCTGTAGTATAGGATGAGTCATACCCAATTCTCAATTCAGGACTGTACACCTCATAGGAGAAAAACTTTGGAGTTAAGAGTATAAATAGTTGAAGCTTCAGCTTCATTTGACCTTGGGGCAAATCATATATTTTCTTTCTGCACCTTAGTATCCTCATTTACGAAGGGATAATGATGACCTATTTCTTGGGAGTTTTTGGAGGACCAATTTGTATTTATTAAAGTTAAGTTGGTACAGTGACTGATACTTCACAACATATTGACAAATAGTTCTGTGTTTATCACAAAGGGAGTGCTTGGAGGTAGTGAGTTGAGACTTCTGATTTTAAATAAAGAGTCGTGATTGCCTCTTCTCAGGCCCTTCTCCCCCTAAACCCTTTTCTGTCCTCTTAGCTTACAAGCTCTGGAGCCCTATTCTGGTCTGGGCCCAAACGCTGTCCACACCCACTCATCTTTGATGTCAGCAATGTAAGTCTCCTCCTAGGGTATCCTGGGATCTGATGAAAAGTGGGTGGCTACAAAGAATGGTGAGATTCTAAAGCGAGGATTGATGTGCTTACCAGTCCATATCTTGCCTTCTAGCCCCTGCATCTGGATTATGTGATGGCTGCTGCCAACCTCTTTGCCCAGACTTATGGTCTGATTGGGTCTCAGGACCGAGCTGCTGTGGCCATACTCCTACAGTCTGTGCATGTACCTGAATTCACCCCCAAGTCTGGTGTCAAGATCCATGTGTCTGACCAGGAACTTCAGAATACTAGTGCCTCTGTTGGTGAGGGTGGTTAGCCAGTTGGCCTAGAGCCACTATCCCACTTACCTCCTGTTCATCCAAGTTTCCACTCTAGTGCTAAGTTTTTCTGTTCTGAGTTTCCAAGCCTGAGGTTTTACTGCTACTGTCCTTTGGACTTTGCTTCCTCCAGTATAATGATAGTTGAGGTAAATTCTTTCCTGTATTCCATGAAATTCCATGAATATCTTTTCCCCATGTTTCTTTTTCCTATTTTGGTTCTCAGAAAAATTAATTTTGCACCTCTTTTCTATGTGTGTGTTTGCCTTTTTTTTTTTAATTTTTTTTTTAATGTTTATTTATTTTTGAGACAGAGAGAGACACAGCATGAGCAGGGAAGGGGCAGAGAGAGGGAGACACAGAATGTGAAGCAGGCTCCAGGCTCTGAGCTGTCAGCACAGAGCCCGACGCAGGGCTCAAACTCACAAACTGTGGGATCGTGACCTGAGCCGAAGTCGGACGCTTAACCGACTGAGCCACCCAGGCGCCCCTGTGTTTGCCGTTTTTGTTGTCCTGTTCTCCATTTTCTTATTGTGTTTGTCTGGGGGAGAGAGAAACTATTCACCAATAGTGTCTCTGCCTTGATACCTTTCCTTGTTCATTTCCTTTCTCATGTCCCTATCCATATCCCCAACTTCCATCTCTCTGTGTTTTAACCTAATATTGACCTCCATGTCTTCATCTCTTCTCAAGATTTCCCTTGTCATTTCACCATCTGGAACTAGCCTTCAACACTCAACTTTCATTTCCCTCTATCTCATCTCATATCTCATGCTCTGTAAGCTCTTCTCTATATTGTATTTTTTCTGTGTATGTTTTTCTGTTTCTTCCTCTATATATCTCTCCCCTATGTATCTTTCATATCTCTCATTGCCCTTTCCAGATACCTTCACTCATTTTCTTCTCTGTATATTTCTTTAGCTGTCAACTCTACATGGATTTTCATCTATGTCATTCTTCACATATTTTTATCTCTGCCATTCTTCTTCATCTCTGTCTTCAGATTTTGTTTTTATTCTTTTCGTATTTCTCTTCTCTCTATTTCTCCCTAATTCCCCTTTTTTAAAATTTTTTCCACATTTATTTCTATCCTGTTCTCTTATCTTTCTGTATGTCTCTTCATTTCTCTATCATTTTTTTTTAATGTTTATTTCTGAGAGAGAGTGAGAGCTGGGGAGGTGCAGAGAGGGAGACAGAGAATCTGAAGTAGACTCCAGGCTCTGAGCTGTCACTGCAGAGCCAGACATGGCTCAAACCCACAGACTGCGAGATCATGACCTGAGGCGAAGTCAGAAGCTCAACTGACTGAGCTATCCAGGCTCAAATTCTGTGTCATTCTTTAAGATCTTGTATTTTTATATCTTAACCTACAGTTGTTTTAATTATGGTAAAAAACACTGAAGACTTAAAATGTTAACTGTTTTTAATTATTTTTTTCAGTAATGTTAAGTAAACTCATATTGTTGTAGAACTTTGTTGTAGAACATGCTTAGAACTTTCTCAGCTTTCAAATCTGAAATTCTGTCCCAACTAAACAGTAACTCCACAGATGTCTTCTGCCCAGCCCCTGGCAACCATTCTGTTTCCTGTGTCTTTGATTGTTGATTCTTACAGGTATCTCATGTAAATGTGTCTTAGGTCCATCCATGGCATTGCAAATGGCAAGATATCATCCTTTTTTTATGACTGACATGCCATTGTGTATTTGTGTGTATGTATGTGTGTGTATGTCACATCGTCATCCATTCATCAGTGTATTGACACTTTCAGCGCTTTCACCTCTTGTGTGTTCTGAATAGTGCTGCTATCTACATATTTTCTTTTTTTTAAGTTTATTTATTTTGAGAGAGATGGAATGAGAGAACATGCAGGCTCTAAGCTCATGCAGGCTTATGCAGGCTGGAAGCCCAAGAAAGGACTTAGTGCAGTGAACCATGAGATCATAACCTGAGGTGAAGTCAAGTCAGATGTTTAAATGACTGAAACACCCAGGCACCCCATATCCTTTCTTAATGTTTTTATCTTTGTTTCTCAGAATCATTCATTTATGTCTCTCTTCATGCTCTTACCTCTGTCTACTTTCTTTTTTGGGATGTTTTCTGCTCTGCCTTCCCCACTGCCCCCAGCTCTTTCCTATAGTGTCTGTCTTACTCAAATCCTTTATCTGCTGAACACCTCTGCCCCATTCTGGTCTCCTGCTTTCACTGAGACCCTGGCCTGGGATCTGAAGGACTAACATGTCCCTCCCTTCCTACAGATGATAGCCGCCTACAGGAGCTCAAAGCCATGCTTCCCAGCCCAGAGAAGCTCCGTGGGTTCAAGATGTACCCCATCAACTTTGAGAAGGTGCTAGGAGGGTTTGGGCCTTCATCAGGATAGGAGGATGGGCTAAGCAATCATACGCTTTTATGGAGATTACAGGCCTGCCAGATTCTTAGGCTGGTCTGCAAGGTAACTGAGGTAGAATGTACTTCAGTCCTTAGTAGCCAAGAAACCTTTTTTTCCTCTCTGTCTCTCCTATTCTTCCTGTCTTCCCAATCACAAAAGGATGATGACAGCAACTTTCATATGGATTTCATTGTGGCTGCATCTAATCTCCGAGCAGAGAACTATAACATTCCCCCTGCAGATCGACACAAGGTAATAATTAGTCTAGATCCTTTCCCAAGGTTGAGTCTGCCATATTTGTACTCTTATGTAGACCCTGAACTTCTCTAGTGACTACATCCTCTGCCTCACAGAGCAAGCTGATTGCAGGGAAGATCATCCCTGCCATTGCTACAACCACAGCAGCTATAGTTGGCCTTGTGTGTCTGGAGCTGTATAAGGTGGTTCAGGGACACCAGCAGCTTGAGTCTTACAAGAACAGCTTTATCAACTTGGCCCTGCCCTTCTTCAGCTTTTCTGAGCCTCTTGCCCCACCTCGTCACCAGGTGGGGACATACTTGTATGGAAATTTGTGGTTTTGTCTATCAGTGAGTGAGGCTGTGTATGTGGTGGATACGGTGTGTGTATGTATGTGTCTCTGTGTATATAAAACTACCCCATACCAGGTGAGACTTTATATATTTGCCTATCTATATCTTTCTTGTACCCTTTTCTATTCGTCACAGAATTTTTTGAATTGTACAAAGTAGAAATGTGGCTGGCATATTTGTAAAGTAATGAGTAGGCCACTTAGATGATACTAAATGGAAAGGTAAAGGATGTGAGAGGAGAGTGAAAGAGCAGAATATGTATTATGTAGCCTCATTGGTAAAGGAATGTCTGTTGCTTGCTTACAATGATATGGGGCCATAGGAGGGTTGGGAGAAAAGAAAGTTGTGATTGATTGGTCTTAAAAAGTTATGTTGATTCATGGCACCAAGATCATCAGGGATAACTCCCCTCCCCTGTTCTACTCCCCTGTGCTTTGTCCTACAGTACTATAACCAAGAGTGGACATTGTGGGATCGCTTTGAGGTACAGGGGCTGCAGCCTAATGGTGAAGAGATGACTCTTAAACAGTTCCTTGATTACTTTAAGGTAAGCCTTTTCTACACTTCTCCACCTAGGGATGTTGGTTATGCAGGTGATTCATACTCTTCTATGATACTATTGTCTCTCCTTCCCACCCTTTCCAGACAGAGCACAAATTAGAGATTACCATGCTGTCCCAAGGCGTATCCATGCTATACTCCTTTTTCATGCCAGCTACCAAGCTCAGGGAACGGTTGGATCAACCGTGAGTTGGCCACTTGGCAGGCTGAGGAAAGCCTTGGTGTGGGGTGGGAAGCCTCACTACTTAGTGTTCACTGTTTGTTTCTGTCTTGCTTTTTAACTCTGTGACTTCTCTCTTCCCAGAATGACAGAAATTGTGAGCCGTGTGTCAAAGCGAAAGCTGGGCAGCCATGTGCAGGCACTGGTGCTTGAGCTCTGCTGCAACGATGAGAGTGGTGAGGATGTTGAAGTCCCATATGTACGCTACTCCATCTGCTGACTTCCCAATCTGCAGTTTATTTCCAGATCCCTTCTAGTTGTGGCAAAACCTGTGCCTAGCCAGGGACATAAGGCTTACATCATTTTGAGAACTGTTTCTGTTGCTGCTTTCTGCTGTTAAAGTTGGAATTCTTAATAAAGAGTTATTGATGCAGATGTGGCATGTCCTTGTTTTGGCAATGGCCCATGCCCTGTTTTCTCTGGGAAATAATGGCCTGCCTATACCTCTGTAGGTTCAGGTGATAAACCTAAGTATTGTGCTCCAGCCCAGAAATACGGAATTTGCTCCAAATTCATAGTTACGACACAGAGAAGGCTAAACGCAACTGAACTCATAAGTGGGAGGTCTGTTTCCTTTTCTTTCCGTCCTCCCTGCTAAAAAAGAAATACAAGCAAAAGAAGGCCATATAGCAGGTCCAGCTTTCCCCCCATGTGTTAAATCTTACTCATGTTCTAATCCTGTGTGTGTTTGCTACCTCCAACTACCTGTCGTACTGGTTTTGAGAAATAGTACAGATCCTAGACCTAGACTGTAGATTTGTATACTAAGTCTTTGCAATGTTTGTTATCTTGTCACATTTCTCAGCTATTTTCTGCCTCAGTTCCACACATGGGAAAATGAGGGAATAAAGAATTATTACCAGGGATAAAGACATTTAGTGTCTATAAGGTAGATAGTAGTATATGGTGTGTATTGTGCATACATATACTGTTACTATCTGATGTACTTTAGCTTCTCTAAACTTTCTTGTGTTACAAGTTGATACCATCTCATTGGATGCGCTTGAAACCCTCTTTAAAATGGTTCTGTAATAGGAGCTGACAAAAGCTTGCTGAACTCTGATGCCCAGTTCTTTAAGACATTACATACTTACTGAGGAAATTATTTAACTGAGCACATCCTCAAACAAAAAGTTCTTTCTTGCTCCCTTCACCCTACCTGGATTTTCCTTTGAACGTCTTCAGGCTTCTTATCAACAAGGAGAAACCTGGCTTCTGAAACTGAAGGGGAGTCTTATCTCAGATTGGACAGGGAGATCCTCACTACTACACAAATACTCCAGAGCACACTCTCCACATAGAAGGCACCAATCTTTTTCGCTCCTGCGCATCTGTCTTCTCCATTGATACCAGCTGAATGCTTATGGATACCACTGATAAGCCTCACCCAGCACTGTTCAACATTTTGCCTACTAGAATTTTCCCTGTCCTTCAGGGGTGTGCCAGAGAGGGACTGTAATGTTGCCACTGTCCATTTTTAGCTCGTTCCTGCATATAGTGCAGAAACATCTGAAACCAGGTCAGAGTGTTCTTCTGTAGAGAAATACCCTGAGTCCATAGGTGCAGGCTGAGAGAGAGCAGCTGTGGGACAGTAGCAGGCTATAGCAGCAGTTGGGACCATGTGCAATTTGGCCAACAATCTTGTACTTTCCGAGCTTTTGTGGGCCTGCAATCATATATGATACATTTGAGGATACATGCCCAACTTTATGGCTGGATGGGTCACATAACTCAGTTTGTAATATACAGTATGGCTACTAATGGTTCATGGTCAGGTTTTTGTATGGTCTAGTCTTGGCAAAGACCTAGTAGGAGGGCAAAAGCTGGTTCTCAAAAGAAGTCAGGGATTTGCTAACAAATCTGGGGGCCTGTGCTTGAGTTCAACTGTACAGTCCTACCAAAGACTCCAAACAGTATTCCTAGCTGGTACTAACACTTTAAGCATCATTGAATCTGCTAGATTGTGTGGCCCCAATGGCAGAGCACTTTGCAGGGCAGGCTGGAACTATTAGCAGAATTTACTTCTGTTCTTGGCTTCCCTAAAACTAGCAACTTCTTGGGTCATTCAGCAAATGGATCAGAGTAACAGAGTTATATGTTAATTCCAAAATTAAGACTCAGTAGTCCTTATGAATCCTTTTTAGTTGAAAGAGGGACAGATGAAATTATTATTCATCTTAGAAGAGATATCTCAACATGTCCCACATATGCTTACTAAGTCTAAGTCCAACATCTGTACTCCAGGTGTGCAACCTTGAGACTCAAGGCAGCCAGTAGTATAGTAACTTTCTTCAGAAATAAGAAAGCTGATTTGTAGGTTTCAGTTGGAGTTTGAGTCCAAAGCAGAAGACCCATATCCTAGTTGTAAGATAAGCTAAGACAATTTTTTATGCCCAGTATTTTTGTTCAATTCATGTGATCAACAAATTGGAAGAGCCCTACCCACATTAAAAAGGACAGTGTGCCTTTTGTTAGTCTACATTTCAAATGTTAACTCATCCAGAAACACCCTCTCAAACACCTTCCAAAATGACATTTAATCAAATCTCTAGACATCCTGTGGTCCAGTTAAATTGATACATAACATTAAAAATCAATAATGGTGCTCAGAGTTTCAGGAAAGTCTTAATCAGGTTGAGTATTAAAAGATTATACTCATGGATTTTAAAACCAGTGTCAAGTAAGTCCTTAAAATTTTGTCGCAGTCTCCCTTCTGAATGCTGTAAATACAAGAGACCTTTCTGGAGTCCCCCAAACCTCACACTCATATTCCATTTACTCTTCTCACCTAACTTTCACTGCTTCCTCATTTACTCATTCTTTTTAACCTTTTATACATTCCTTGCATAGAAAAAAACATTGTACATGAGCTGGGATGCCCAAAACTCAGAAACCAAGTTCTCTGGTCCCTAGCATAGATTTCACAGTGATGAGGCCAACGTTGAAATCTGGGATTGTGGTTCTTCTATTTGTTTTTCTTTTTCAGGTTTGTTTTGGCTATTTGGGATATTCAGTGATTTCATACAAATTTAGGATTGTTTGTTCTGGCTCTGGGAAAAATGCTGGTGGTATTTTGATATGGATTGCATGGCATGGGTAGATTACTTTAGGTAATACTGACATTTTAACAATATTTGCTCTTCCAGTCCAAGAGCATGAATTGTTTTTCCATTTCTTTATGTCTTCTTCAATTTCTTTCATAAGCTTTCTCTAGTTTTCAATATGTTTTACCTCTTAGGTTAGGTTTATTCCTAGGTATCTTATTGTTTGGTGGAATTGCAAATGGGATCGATTTCTTGAATTCTTTTTCTGCTGCTTCATTGCTGGTATATAGAAATAACAGATTTCTGTACATTAGTTTTATATCCTGCAAATTTGCTGAATTCATGTGCTAGTTCTACCAATTTTTTTACCCATTACTTTTAAAAGTAAAGTTTTTTGAAACATGATATTAAATTCTTCAAAACATAAAAGTACAAAAAAAACACCCCATAGGGGCGCCTGGGTGGCGCAGTCGGTTAAGCGTCCGACTTCAGCCAGGTCACGATCTTGCGGTCCGTGAGTTCGAGCCCTGCATCAGGCTCTGGGCTGATGGCTCAGAGCCTGGAGCCTGTTTCCGATTCTGTGTCTCCCTCTCTCTCTGCCCCTCCCCATTCATGCTCTGTCTCTCTCTGTCCCAAAAATAAATAAACGTTGAAAAAAAAATTTTTTTTAAATAAAAAAAAAAAAAACACCCCATAAAAGTACAGTTTGAAATATTCTTATAAAGGTAATGCACTCATGCAATCAGTATCAGAAAATAACAGGGATCTTTGTGGAAGATTCTTTGACATTCCTTTCTAGGTACTAAATCCTTTAGAGTTTTGCTGATCTAAGGTTTTGCCTGTTTCTGACTTTTAAATAAACTGCAACACAACGCAATTTGTTTTGGATTTTTTTTACTCATCTTAATTAAAAATTATGGGGCACCTGGCTAACTCACTTGGTGGAATGTGCAGTGGGAGTAGTGAGTATGAGCCCATGTTGGGTGTAGAGATTAAAGTCTGTTCAAAATGTTTTTAAATAAAAAATTATGGGCATTTATGATGAATTTCCGTAATAACAATAGATTATGTAATAAACTCCATATGCACATCAACCAGGTTCAGTAATTTTAAAGTCATGGCCAGTTTAATTAAGAACTGGACTATATGGAAATGAAGTCAGAACACCACATTATATTTATAAGTTCTTCAGAATGTTCCTCACGGGAAGATGGAGCAGCAGTAGGGTGAACACAGCTAGATAAATATCAAAATCATTTTGAACACTCAAATCAAATGAAGGTCTTAGAGAACAAAGCTGCATGTCTACAAACCAGAAAAATGGCCTGTGAAGGTAGGAACTGTGTAGAATTCCAGGGGAGGGAGTCGTGACCACCATGGGGTTAGTGAAAGAGAAGGAGGAGGTAAGAAGAAGCATGGGGGATAAATGAAAAGTGAAAATGTGCACAGGAGACTGCACAAGAAAACTATTCACCAAAACCTGTGACAGAAGAAGTTAGGGTTATATATAATATTGATAATTTTCTATAAAAAGAATGTTGATTCTGCTCTGTGTCCTGCCACATTGCCAGGTTCAAGACTAACGAGGTGAGTAGTGCTCTGATGGGAGAGCAGACCTAAGCCCTAGCAGCAGGCAGCCTGAGATCACACAGAGAGAAGTGGTTCCTTCCCCTGCTTGGAGTCCACTTGGTAAAGATGATACAGTTTCTCTATGGACAAAAGAGCCTATGGTTACCATCTAGCTGTTCTGCTGAACATTATAAAAAAAGAGATGCTGGCTGAGGTAGTAATTCCTTGTCCCAGCTGTGTGTTGCGATTTACCAGAAACTCTGAACTAATGAGCAGTCTCAAGTCTGTTGTCTGTGACAAGCTGACACCAGCACAAAGCAGGGAGATCCTTCCCCAGAAGATCAAGGCAGATTGGTTCTTGTAGGGGTCTCTGAAGTATGGGGTTGAAACACAGCCACACTTAAGGTAAAACACAGGAGAGCTGTGCCCTTTGGCAGAAGGTGAAGGCAGCGATCTGGCAGAAACCAGGGGCACAAGCGGGGTCACTGTTGCATGTGTATGAGGGCTTCCTAAAAAAGGGTGGCTTTCCACCTCATGAGAGGGGAAAACAGGCTGAAGCCATTTTCTCCCCTCACCACCAGCTTGATCCACCTCATGAGCTAAACAATGCCACCAAGTAGAGAACCAAGCCCTGCCACCCTAAGCCCTGCAGTCTCTTCTCCACTAGAACAATTGCATCTGAGAATCTGAGCAGCAGGCACCAACCCTAGAAGAGCAGCATAAACCTGTCACCCACATCAAATGTAATGATCATAGAGTGTTGTAAATTTTCAGCTATAAGGAAAAAAGAATCTAACATGAAGGTTTTTTTGTTTTCTCTTGTTATTTTGTTTTTGTCTTTGTTTTGTTTCATTTGTTTGTTTCCTGTTATATACAGGAAAAGTAATTTATTGTATTGTTATTTTATTTTTTATTATTTTTAAGTTATATATTTATTTTTAATTTTTAGTTTTTTCTTTTATTTTATTTCTCCTACCTTTTTTTTCTGTATCAGTTTTCTCATGATAAGCAGACCAACACAACTAGGATCTAGCTTCTTTTATGTATTTTATTTTAAATATTTTTATTCCATTTAAAAATTTTCATTCTGTTTTATTTTGCTTTTTTTTTTTAACCTTCTCTTCAAGATGGAGGAATTCACCACAAAAGAAAGAACAGGAAGAAATGTTGGCCAGAGATTTAATCAATGCAGATATAAGTAAGATGTTTCACCTAGAATTTAAAACAAATAAGGTATATTAGCTGGACTTGAGGAAAAAAAAAAGATACCAGAGAATCCATTCTGTACTAAAAAAAGAACTGAAATCTAGTCAAACCAAAATTAAAAATGTTATAACTAAGATGAAATCCCAAATGCATGCTATAAAAATGTGGAGGGATGAAGCAGAAGAGTGTATCAGAGATATAGAAGATAAAATTATGGAAAATAATGAAACTGAAAAGAAGGAAGGAAAGTAATGGACCACAGAGATAAACTTAGGGAACTTAGAGTTACCTAAAGGTAATAACATTTACATCATAAGACTCCCAGGAGTGAAGAGAGAAAAAGGAGCAGAAAATTTATTTTAAAAAATGATACCTGAAAATTCCATACTCACGGGAAGAACACAGACAATAAAATTCAAGAAGCATGGAAAACTGTGATTAATTTCAACAAAAGCCAATCATTACCAAAGCATATCATAGTGAAATTCACAAAATACATAGACAAGGAAAGAATTCCAAAAGCAGCAAGGGAAAAAAAGTCCTTAGTCTATGAGAGAAGACACATCAGGTTTACAACAGATCTGTCCACAGAAACTTGGCAGGCCAGAAAGAAGTGGAAGGAAATATTCAGTATGCTGAATGGGAAAAATAAGCAGCCAAAAATTCTTTATCCAGCAAGGCTGTCATTCACAATGGATGAACATATAAAGAGTTGCCTGACCAAAAATGAAACAAAGCAAAACAAAAAACAAAAAACAACAGAAACAAGAACAGCAGCAACAACAACCACCACCACAGCAACAGCAAAAACTGAAGGAGTTCATGCCATTAAACCAGCCTTGCAAGAAATTTTAAGGGAGACTCTTTGAGTGAGAAACAAAAAAACAAAACAAAACAAAACGACCAAAGCACCAAAGACTAGAATGGACCAGAAACATTACCAGAAACACCAAGTCTTCAAGTAACACAGTGGCACCAAATTCAAACCTCCAATCAAAAGTCAACCAAATTCAAACTTTTAAAATATCACTCTGACTGTAAATGGACTGAATACTCAAATCAAAAGACATAGGACAAAAAAACAAAAAAAAAAAAAAACAAAAAACAATACCCATCTATATGCTGCCTACAAGAGACTCACTTTATCCATAAAGACACCTGCAGATTCAAAATGAGGGGATGAGAACCATCGATCATGATCGTGGATATCAAAAGAAAACCAGAGTAAGAGTAAATACACTTATATCAGACAAACTAGATTTTATTTATTTATTTTGAGAGAGAGAGAAAGGGATAGGCAGAGAGAGAGAAAGTGAGAGAGAATCAGAAGCAGCCTCCATGCCAGTGAAGAGCCTGACATGGGACCTGGTGATCACTGTGAGATCATGACCTGAGCCAAAATCAAGAACTAGATGTTTAGTTGACTGAGCACCAAGGCACCCATAAACAAACTAGATTTTAAACCCAAAGACTGTAACAAGAGATGAAGAAACACACTATATCATAGTTAAGGAGTCTATCTTTCAAGAAGACCTAACAATTGTAAACATTTATGTACCCTATTTTGGAGTAGTCAGATATATAAAGCAATTAATAATAAAGATAAAGAAATGCATTGATAATAATATAATTGTAGGGAATTTTAACACCTCACTTACAGCAATGGACAGATCATCTAAGCAGAAAATAAAACAGGAAACAATGGCGTTGAATGACACACTGGATCAGATGGATTTAACAGATATATTCACAACATTTCATCCTAAAGCAACAGAATACATATTCTTTTCAAGTGTACATAGAACATTCTCCAGAATAAATCATATTCTGGGTCACAAATAAGCCCTCAACAAGTACAAAAAGACTGAGATCATACCATGCTTATATTCAGACCACAATTTTTGAAACTTGAAACCAATCACAAGAAAAAAAAATTGAAAAGCCCTCAAATACATGGAGGTTAAAGAAGATTCTGCTAAAGAATAAATCAAGAAATTAGTGAAGACATAAATACATAGGAACCAATGAAAATAATAACAGTCCAAAACCTTTGGGATTTAGCAAAGGTAATCCTAAAATGAAAGTATATTGCAAATCAGGCCTATCTCAAGAAACAAGAAAGGTCCCAAACACACAAACTAACCTTACACATAATGGAGCTGGAAAAACAGCAGCAAATAAAGCCCAAAGCTGGCAGAAGGGAAATAACAAAGATTATAGCAGAAACAAAAGATACAGAATCAAACAAATAAAAAAAACAAGAACAGAAAAACAGAACAATGAAACTAATAGCTGTTTCATTGAAAGAATTAACAAAATTGCAGTGGTGCGTGGTTTAGCTGATTGAGTGCCTCTTGGTTTCAGCTCAAGTCATGATTCAAGTATTGGGAGATGGAACGCCACATCCAGATCCTGCTTAAGATTCTCTCTCTCTCCCTCTGCCCCTACCCCCAGCTCACATTCTCTCTCTTTCCTTCTCAAATAAATTTTTAACCAGTTAACAAAATTGATACCCCCCTAGGCAGTCTTATCAAAAAGAATAGAGAAAGGACCCAGATAGATAAAATCACAAATGAAAGAAGAGAGATCAAAATGAATACACAGAAAACAAACAATTAGAGTACTATGAAAAATTGTTTACCAACAAACTGGCAATTTGGAAAAAATGGACAAATTCCTAGTAACTCACATATTACTAAATCTGAAACAGGAAGGAATTGAGAATTTGAACAGGCCCATAACCAGCAAAGAAATTGAATTAGTAATCAAAAATCTCCTAATGAGAGTCCTGGGCCTGATAGCTTCTCAGGGGAATTTTACCAGACATTTAAATCAATGTGGTTTTTGTTTTTAAGTCTACTTATTTATTTTGGAGAGAGAGAGAGTGCAAGTTGGTGAGTGGCTGAGAGAGAGAGAATTCCATGTCAGTGTCATTGTTAGTGTCAGCACTGTCAGTATGGAGTCCAATATAGGGCTAGAACCAGTGAACCATAAGATCATGACTTGAGAAGAAGTTGAATTTTCAACAAACTGAGTTATCCAGGTGTCCCTTACCAGACTTTTAAAGAAGAGTTATTATTCTTTTTAAACTATTCCAAAAAATAGAAATAGAGAAGGAAAACTTGCAAACTCATCTACAAAGTCAAGACTACCTTGATTCCAAAACCAGATGAAGACCTCACGAAAAATAATTACAGAGCAATATCCCTGATGACTATGTATGCAAAACTTCTCAACAAGATATTAGTCTGTCCAATTCAACAGTACATTAAAAGAATTATTCACCATGATCAAGTGGGATTCATTCCTGGGCTGCAAAATGAAGGCTGGTTCAATATTCACAAATCAACATTATACACCACATTATTAAAGAAAGGATAAGAACCAAATGATCCTTGTAGTGCTTGGGTAGCTCAGTCGGTTGAGCATCCGACTTCGGCTCAGGTCATGATCTCACAGTTGGTGAGGTTGAGCCCTGCGTTGGTCTCTGTGCTGACAGCTCAGGGCCTGGAGCCTGCTTTGAATTCTGTGTCTCCCTCTTTCTCTGCTCCTCCCCCTGCTCACCCTCTGTCTGTCTCTCAAAACAAACAAACAAACAAACAAACAAACAAATAAAATATTTAAAAAATTTTTTAAAAAAAGAACCATATCATCCTCTCAATAAATGAAGAAAAAACATTTGTCAAAACACAACATCCATTCTTAATCAAAACTATCAACAAAGTAGGAATAGATGGAACATACTTTAACATCATAAAGGCCATATATGAGAGATTCATAATTAATATCATCCTCAATGATGAAAAATGGAGAACTTTTCCTCTAAGGTCAGGAAAAAGACAAACCTGAAAGACTATCAAGAAATTGCTAGTACTAGTACATGAATTCAGCAAAGTTGCTAGATATAAAGTCACATGTAAAATCTATTGCATTTATACAGTAATAATGAAGCAGGAGAAAAAGAAATCAAGGAATTGATCCTATTTGCAATTCCACAAAACCAGTAAGATACCCAGAAATAAATCTAACCAAAGAGGTAAGAGATCTATACTCTGAAAACTATACACTACTTAATGAAAGAATTGAAGAGGACACAAAGAAATGAAAAAAATAATCCATGCTCACGGATTCAAAGAACAAACATTGTTTTTTTTTTGTTTGTTTTTTTTTTCAACGTTTATTTATTTTTGGGACAGAGAGAGACAGAGCATGAACGGGGGAGGGGCAGAGAGAGAGGGAGACACAGAATCGGAAACAGGCTTCCAGGCTCTGAGCCATCAGCCCAGAGCCTGACGCGGGGCTCAAACTCACAGACCGCGAGATCGTGACCTGGCTGAAGTCGGAAGTTTAGCCGACTGCGCCACCCAGGCGCCCCAGAACAAACATTGTTAAAATGTCTATATACCCAAAGCATTCTACACATTTAATGCAATCCCTATCAAAATGCCACCAGCATTTTTTTCAGGCCTAGAAAAAATAATCCTAAAATTTTTATGGAACCAGAAAAGACCTTGAATAGTTAAAGCAATCCTGAAATAGAAAAACAAATTGGAAGAACCATAGTTTCAGATTTCAAGCTGTATTACAAAGGTGTGGTCATCAAGATGGTATGGTACTGGCAGAAAAACAGACACATACATCAACAGAAGAGAATAGAAAACCCAGAAATGTACCCACAACTCTCTGGCTAACTAATATTCAACAAAGCAAGAAAAGATAACCAATGGAATATAGTCTCTTCAACAAATGGTGTTGGAAAAACTGTGACATACAGAAGAATGAAGCAACCCCTTTCATACACCATAGACAAAAATAAGTTCAAAATGGATATAGACCTTAATGTGAGATAGGGAGCCATCAAAATCCTAGAGGAGAAAACAGGCAGCAAATTCTCTGAACTTTGTTGATCCAAATTCATATAGACACATGTCCTGAGGCAATGGAAAATAAAAGCAAAAATGAGAGAGATTTCATCAAGATAAAAATCTTCTGCACAGTGAAGGAAACAATCAAGAAAACTAAAATGCAGCCAATGGCATGGGAGAAGATATTTGCAAATGACATATTGGATAGAAGGTTAGTATCTAAAATCTATTAAGAACTTATCAAACTCAAGAGAAAAAAAATAACCCAATTAAGAAATGGACATGGGGGCGCCTGGGTGGCGCAGTCGGTTAAGCGTCCGACTTCAGCCAGGTCACGATCTCGCGGTCCGTGAGTTCGAGCCCCGCGTCAGGCTCTGGGCTGATGGCTCGGAGCCTGGAGCCTGTTTCCAATTCTGTGTCTCCCTCTCTCTCTGCCCCTCCCCCGTTCATGCTCTGTCTCTCTCTGTCCCAAAAATAAATAAACGTTGAAAAAAAAAATTAAAAAAGAAATGGACATGAGACATGAATTGACAGCTATCTGTGGACCTTACCACACCCAATGCCACAGCTTTACCTATTATATCCATTGCCCATAGAGAAACCCTGAATGCTGAGGTTTTCCACAAGGTTATTCACAATACTGTGGGCAGCTGTCAAAGGAGAAAAATGGATAGTCAAGTTGTGTTTTCTTTCAGCTGACCCCTCAAGACTCAGGATGGTCAGGGATTTATATAGGGATTGATATCCTACCTTTGATTTGAAGCTGTGGTGCTACTTCACTGCATGTAAAACTTTGAGGGAAATTCATAGAGAAAAATGGTGTCCAGCTAGTCCTTATACAAAGATGTAGTATTAAAAATACTATACTTACTCAAAAGAATAGTTATAAACATAGTACTAATAAATGAAACATTGAAAAATCTCCAGGGCATGATTCAGAAATGCAGATGGACAGGAAGACAGTTGAGACGTCATACTCAAGGTACAATCACTGTCTACTAAGTTAGAGGTCTAGCTGTATTGAAGAGGTCTAATATTGTCTGCGGATTCAAGGCCTGTAGCTTAGAAATCGGTGTCTACCACATAGAAAACTACCTCTTATTTGATATACATATGATACAATATGTGTGTTGTAGAATATTACTTTCCATAAAAAAACTAAAATCTTGCCATTTGTGATGACATGGATGAACCTAGTGGGTATTATGCTAAGTGAAATAAGTAAGACAGAGTAAAGCAAATATCACATGATTTCACTTTTATGTGATGGTTGCAGAGGGGAGAGAATGAGAGAGCCAGGAATGGGTGAAGGGGATTAAGGGAGACAATATTCCCTTTCTCTGCATCCTAACCAATACATTGTGTGTGTGTGTGTGTGTGTGTGTGTGTTGTTAATTCAAGCCATTATGACAGGTGTGAGGTGGTATCTCATTGTGGTTTTGATTTGTATTTTCCTGATGGTGAGTGATACCGAGCATCTTTTCATGTGTTCATTAGCCATCTGGATGTCTTCTTTGGAAAAGTGTCTATTCATGTCTTCTGCCCATTTCTTAACTGGATTATGTATCTTGTGGGTGTTGACTTTGATAAGTTCTTTATAGTTCTTTATCACAAGGGTGTCCGGCTTCTTGAAGAACTTGGTGTAAGAAAAGTCCTTCAAGTGGGTAATAAGGGTTTCAGGCAACAACCACAAGTCTAGCTTTCTGTCAGCTAGCTCATGTTGCTAGGGCAGTACCTATAGACAGGACCTGAGTCAGTAATGAGACATTTTTGAGCATTTTCTTTTTAGTGCTTTGCACTTATATTCCATGTCTAATCCACAGAGATGCTGGTCTTACTTTTAGACTACCTATTTCTATAGTGTTTCTGTTCTAGAAATGATAGTTCTATTTTAGAGGCTACTCATGTCCCTACTTTACCCTCCCTCATATTTTTTTATTCTTTCATTCACCTATCAAGTACTTATTGTGTCAGTCATTGGTGATATTTCCTGTATCTATTCTATCTATTTCTCTTATTTTTAATACTGGATTTATCTTACTGTTCTCCATTTGTTTGTTCTGAAAGTATCTTACGACTACTGACTACATTTCAACACTATTATAAACACTGAGATATACAGTATACTTAAAAGTTTCCATCCCTTTGCTATATTTTTTTTTCTCATTTAAAATTAGTTAGTTGACATACAGTGCAATATTACTCTCAGGAGTAGAATTCAGTGATTCATCACTTACATAAAGCACTCAGTGCCCATCACAACAAGTGCCCTCCCTAATACCCATCACCCATCAAGCCAAACTTCCACCCACCTCCCTCCATCAATCCTCAGTTTGTTTTCCATCTTTAAGAGTCTCTAGTGGTTTGTTTCCCTCACTCCTATTTTCCCCCCTTTCACATATGTTCATCTGGTTTTTTTTCTTAAAGTTAACATATAAGTTGAACCACATGGTATTTGTCTTTCTCTGATTGACTTATTATGCTTAGCATAATACATTGTAGCTTTATCCATGTCATTGCAAACAGCAAGATGTTGTTCTTTTTGTTGGCTAGTCATTGTTGCTTTTTTTTTCTCTCTATGCCAAGTTCCACATTAACATTTCTTGTAGGATGGATTTAGTGGTCACAGACTCCTTTAGGTTTGTTTGTCTGGGCAACTCTATCTCTCTTCCTATTTTTAATGACTACCTTATTGGATAAAGAATTCTTGGCTGCATATTTTTCCCATTCAACACAGTGAATACTTCCTGCCACTCCTGTCTTGCCCACCCTGCTCCTGTGGACAGATCTGCTGTGAACCTGATCTGTCTTTCCTTGTAGATTAAGGACTTCTGCTCCCATGCTTCTTTCAGAGTTTTTTCCTTGTCTGAGTATTTTGTGACTTTCAGTATGTCATGTCTTGGTGATGATAGGCTTTTGATGAGTTTAATCAGAGTTCTCTATGCTGCTTGGGTTTTGTTGTCTGTGTTCTAACCCCCAGATTAGGGAGTTTTCAGTTGTAATTTGCTTGAATAAATCTATGCCCCTTTTATTATCTCTTCATCTTCTGGACTCCTATGATATAAATGTTATTACATTTTTTAAATGTTCATTTATTTATTTTGAGAGAGAGAGAGAGAGCACAGGCAGGAAAGTGCAGACAGAGAGAGAGAATCCCAGGCAGGTGCCCAAGCAGCCATAGAACCTGATGCAGGGCTTGATCTGATAGCCCTATGAGTTTTCCTTGTATGTAACTGCTCTCGTTTCTCTAGCTGCTTTTAAAATGCTCTCTTTATCACTTCCTTTGGCCATTTTAATTACTATGTGTCCTAGTTAGACATCCTTGGGTTGATTTTGTTGAGGGTTCTGTACATCTCCTACATCAGGATTTCTGTTTCCTTCTTCAGATTAAGAAGTTTTCAGCTACTATTTCTTGAAAAATGTTCCCCTTTTCTCTTCATCTGGGATCCCTATAGTAAAGACATTATAATGCTTGATGGTGTCAGTGAATTTCCTGTCCGCTTTGTATTCCTTTACTCTTTCCTGTTAGGCTTGATTGCTTTCCATTACTCTGGTCTCCAGATCTCTGGTTATTCTTCTGCTTCCTTCTTATGTATTTAAATTTTTACTTACGAAGTTCTTCATCTCTGCTTGATTATTCTTTGTCTTGTGTATCCTGTTGAGAAAACATCTGAGATCCTCTACTAAATTCTCTTTCAGGCTTATTGCTTATGTATGTTTCATTTAGCTTTTACCTGTGATTTTGTGCTACTCTTTCATTACACAAGGATACATTCCTCTGTATCCTCACTTTGTCTCACTCTCTGTGTCTGTTTCTCTGTGTTAGGAAAATCAGCTATGTCTTCTGATCTTGAAAATAGTGACCTATGAAGAAGAAGTCCTATAATGCCCTGCAATGCAGTGTCCCTGTTCACAGGACCTGGAACTTCAGAAGGGTCTCCAATATATGTTCCACTGTTGTGGCTATACCATGCTTGCCTTCTGTCCACTCACCTACAATGGCTGTCTCTGCCTGTTGTGGGCAGGGATTTTCCCTGTGTTGTTAGTGGGCTAATTCTGTCTTGAGCTTGGGTTGGGTCAGACCAGGTGTTTGCCAGAGCTATGGTAGCACCAAACTGTGGGACTTTTCTTTGTTTATCCCCTGAGAAGCTCTCATTGGTGTTTGTGCCATCCAGTAAGACCCAATGTCTTCCCCCAGCTCACCTCCGGGGCCGCAGTCTGACTGTTGTGTGTAGTTATCTTTCCCTCTCCCTGGTGCAAGAGTCATTTTACAGTGGTGCTGGTCCCTGTAGAGGCTGTTTGCACTCTGTGAGGCTTGTGGCACCACTTTGGATGGATTCCCAGCAAGAGCCTATTTGAGTGGAAAGCTCCACAGAAATGCACCAGTTGCATAGTTTTAGAAAGTTTCGCAGTGTTCTACTGTGAGAGAAGACCTGAAGCTGAAGTCTGGCTGAAGGGGGCATGTCTACAGGAGAATGCAGGGGCAGGAAGGTGGTGTTCATAAGTTAGATAGCAAGTGTGGGTACTGCACACTGGGCTTAGACTGGGGAGCTGGGCTGAGAAATGGTGCCTCCTAATTCCTTTGTACCTGGAGGAGTTCTTCAACTATCTCTGTCCCTCAAGACACACCATGAGATTAATAAAGAAATTTCCCTCCCATATGCCTCATGCAATTTCAAACTGCTACTTCTTTGCTATATCTCCATGGGTTATTTGTTGTGTTATCTATTTAAGGGTGGGAACTTAGTTTCCTATCACGATCCAGCTCTCCTAGCCCACTGATTTTTACAGATTCAATTTTAAGTTCTGCTGGTTGTAAGAACTTGTGATATTTTTTTTAATTTTTTTTTCAACGTTTATTTATTTTTGGGACAGAGAGAGACAGAGCATGAACGGGGGAGGGGCAGAGAGAGAGGGAGACACAGAATCGGAAACAGGCTCCAGGCTCTGAGCCATCAGCCCAGAGCCTGACGCGGGGCTCGAACTCACAGACCGTGAGATCGTGACCTGGCTGAAGTCGGACACTTAACCGACTGCGCCACCCAGGCGCCCCAAGAACTTGTGATATTTAACTCCCCTGTTTTCAAAGCCTATTACTGTGAGGATTTGTCTTCCCTGTGTGTGCTTCCTGGTGCAAGGGTCTATTTCTTTCACCTCTCCACACCTGCAGCATCACACCCTCCTGGGGACAGCCCCTGAAGTCTACTTACCTGCCTTCCTGGTCTCTGCCCTTCCTACCTTCTTCAATGTGGCCCTTTATGTTTAGTTGTGGAAATTGTTCTGCCAGTGTTTGATCATTTTATGGGTTATTTATGATGATATGATTGTTATCTAGTTGTATCCATGGGACAAGCTGAGCTTAGGATCCTCCTAGTCCTCCATCTTCTCCAGAAGTTGAAAAGATCATTTAACAGAGATATAACCAGTAAAACATTTGGGAAAATAAATTTCTTATGAATTAAATATTAATATTTTTTAAATGAGACAATGAAAGTGGTTTTTAAAAAAACTCCATAAATTAACCTTAATGCATTAATGAGTTAATAAAAGACTTGTATGACAAAGACAAAAAACACCCAGTGAAGAAGAAATTGAAAAGGATTATTTTTAAAATTATTTACTAATTTTATTTATTTTGAGAGACAGAGGGAGCAGAGGAGGGGCAGAGACAGAGGGAGACAGGGAATCCCAGGCAGGCTCCATGCTGTCAGCACAGAGTCCAAAGTGGGGCTTGAGCTCATGAACCACGAGATCACGACCTGAGCCTAAACCAAAAGTTGAACTCAATCAGAGACATCCAGGCACCCCTGAAAGAATTATTAATGTGAAAACTTAAAGCATTGGCATGAGTTACACACAAACATATATACACTCAACTAAGGCCAGTTCATTGATGGTTCTATTGCCATCATCTTTTAAAAAAAATACTTTCAGGGTATCCATTTGGGAAAAGCTTTTTGTACCTACACATTCACCTTTATTATTTACTTTATTATTTTCTTAATAAATGTGGTTTAAATTTGGATACTATTTTCTGGGCTTTATACTGAATTTGTCATTTAGGTGCATACAAGTTGGAGATTTATTTTTATTTCCTTATCACCTAAGAGTTACTAATACAGTGGATACTTTGTTATTGTAAACTCTGGATTTATAGAGGATTAGAGATAACTTCTTATTAATTTCTAGTTTAATTGCATGAAGTCAGTGAAAAAATAGTGGATTTTCAGATTTCCTTTTTGTGATATTCTCTGGTTTTGAAAAAAATATATATTTGATATTTTTTGTATTAATGTTTACATATATTAAATCAAACTTGTTAATTTTTCAATTTAATTGCCTAAATATATTTATCTTTACCTAAAATATCATTCTCTGGAAGATATGTTAATTCAGTGGTTGCTGTTGCATGCTGGTCTACAGCTTCTACAACTCTTTCTCTCTCAAAAGGATGGTTTACATTTTCTGTGTCCTTCCCTGTCACCAGTGCTGTTCTAAAGTAAGTTGTCATGTCCCATATGTTGTTTGCATGTTTTAGTTATCATCATTACACATCTTTCTGAAATATTAAATTCTTATGGCCACTTGCTACTTTTAGAAATATAGTCTTTGACACCAAATAACCTATCTTTAACCTGCTTGGCCTCCCTGGCCATTTAGTAGTTTCCGTGGCTGCTCATAAGTCTCTGGTAAAACTTTTCTATTCCATGAAACTTGGCTCTAGATTCACTCATATTCTATACTTTCACCATTGGTGACCTTACCCACACTTAAACCAACTAAACACTTAACTCATAAATGTGTTATGAGACCAAAGGCTTTCCTATGAGTTCATGGCCCTGTTATGTATCTTCGCTAGTTGTTTAAATGCACCTCCAACTCGATATAAACTAGATTCAAGAACTCTCCCTGGAAAATTAGAATTTGGCTTCAGAATTTCACAAAAACTCTCTGGCTCAGTACTTCATAGGAGACACAGGGGAATACATGAGGGATAGGTTTCCTTAACCCTACCCATCTCACAGACAAAAAAAAAAAAAAAAGTCCCCCAAATGGGATCTCATGTGGTTTGCAACACAGGTTTAGGTCTTTTTATAAATTATTTTTGTGCCTTCCTAAACTACTGCCTATTCTTTGATCTAAAGGAACTTCCTACATAGGGAGAGTTGTACTTCCTTTTCTCTACTCCCCTTGTTTATGTAATGGGAATGCATAATTTTTAAATTAAAACTATACTTCATAAAGGTAAGTGGTAGAGTATGTACATAGCACTTTTTTTTTTTTAAAGAGTCATGACCCAAACCATTTCCAGAGCTGTGAACATAATGTAGTCAGTTTCTCCTTTGAAGCAGTGTTCCTTGACCTACATGTGGTCACTCCTGGGCATTTTTCTAATATTCTCCACCATAATTCATGCTTCAGGTTCCTGGAGACATAACAAATATATTTCAGTGGAACTTACTCTCCATAATAATTAACTAGCAATATGCATGTTATGAAACACAAAAAGGTCTTTCACAGTAATTATCAAAGATTGGTTTTATGTTAAATGGAGAATATCGATAAAAATCATGTTGGAAAGAGAGCTTCATATTATTAAAATCCTCATTCTCTTCAGTTTACAAACAGGATTTTATCCATTATTCATAAGAGAAGAGTTACTAATTTAACCTTGCAACAAAGTGAAAAGAGAATTGTCCCAAGATCATACAGATAGTGAGAAATGCCACTTAGATTTCAATTCCTCTCTCCTTCCTCAACATTGTTATTTTGCCTATTATAGTAGCAACCGTTTGCCAATTAGCTATTGAAAACTACTTGAGAAATCAGAAATTTCTATAGGAGGTATGAAATATTTCTACAGGATAGTTTGATAGGATCCAACATGGGCCTTGGGTTTCCCATAGGCTGAATATGTGAACATGAATAGACCAAAAAGATGAATAGAAACATCTAATAACGACACTGGTGCTCTGAGCACCTGGGAATCCGAAACATCTGCTGGGTTGGTCAGCATTTAAACTAAGAAATGATGTTTACTATAAACATCAACATATATCTTCTTACTTTGTATTTATCTTTATTTATTATTAAAGTATAATTAACACATAATTTTATATTAGTTTCAGGTGTACAATATAGTGATTTGGCAATTCTATACAGTACCTAGTGCTTACCGTGATAAGTGTAGACACAGTGGTACTACATTATTGACTATATTCCCTATGCCATTTTTCACCCCTATGATTTATTTATTTTATAACTGGAAGTCTGTAACTCTTTTTTTTTTTTTTTTTGAGAGAGAGAGAGAGAAACAGAGTGCATGCAAGAGGGGGAGGGGGAGGGGCTGAGGGAGAGATAAGCTTAAGCAGACTACATGCCCAGCACAGAGCTTTACCTCATGACTGTGAGATCATAACCTGAGCCAAAATTAAGAGTCACACACATGGGGCGCCTGGGTGGCGCAGTCGGTTAAGTGTCCGACTTCAGCCAGGTCACGATCTCACGGTCCGTGAGTTCGAGCCCCGCGTCAGGCTCTGGGCTGATGGCTCAGAGCCTGGAGCCTGTTTCCGATTCTGTGTCTCCCTCTCTCTCTGCCCCTCCCCCGTTCATGCTCTGTCTCTCTCTGTCCCAAAAATGAATAAACGTTGAAAAAAAAAAGTTTAAAAAAAAGAGTCACACACTTAAATGACTGAGCCACCCAGGTGTTCCTGGAACCATATGATTTCACTTATGTGTGGAATATAAAAAATAAAACAAAATCTTAGACTCTTCAATACAGTCTATTCACCTTTGGGGGGATTCCTTTCTTGTTTGCTACACAGGGCTGGCTTTCAGTCTTTAGGGACTCTGGGCTATGTGTTTTCTTTTTTTTTATTTCTTTGGAGATAATTAACCCTAACATATATTTTTCTCCTTGGTGACAGCATTGAGTTAAATGGCAGCCTTTAGAGTAAGAGGGACAGGTCATGAGACCCAAAGATATCTCTTCCTTCTCCAGCAATAGGCTACTATGTGGTTTAAACAGACTTGTCATAGAACTAGAGAGTCTAAGCCTTTTCTGTCAAGTGTGCCTGTCTCTGCTTCATGTTTTTACCATAATCCATGACAATTTCATGTCCATAAGTGGAAAAGACTTTAGCTTGTATGACATTACACATTTCCTTTCCTACTTGCAAGCATGTGCATCCTCTCTCAGCCCTTTCCCCATCAGGTTTTGGATTTTGCAGTCTTCAAAATTTATAGTACCTTTTTATTTTATTTTTTATTTTTATTTTTTTTTCAACGTTTATTTATTTTTTTGGGGACAGAGAGAGACAGAGCATGAACGGGGGAGGGGCAGAGAGAGAGGGAGACACAGAATCGGAAACAGGCTCCAGGCTCTGAGCCATCAGCCCAGAGCCTGACGCGGGGCTTGACCTGACCGCGAGATCGTGACCTGGCTGAAGTCGGACGCTTAACCGACTGCGCCACCCAGGCGCCCCAATATAGTACCTTTTTAAAAGGGATTTCTTGGGGTACTGGTGAAGTTTTTTTAGGTTTCTAGCATATTTGCGTATTTATTGTTTAAGTATTATTGATAACAGGTCAAAGGGTGGTCATGGTAATTTGCCTGAGACAAACATATTACAAACATGTAAAATCATTGATGAGACATAGCTAACTGCTTAGGGAAATATGACTTTAGGAAGATGGTTCCCATAGTGACTTATTTGAGGGTGTTAGGGACAATATGTTATGAGATGGATTTCTGTGATTAAACGTGAAGTGACAGTAGGCCAACAAGTTCAAAACCAATCTCATGGTGAGAATGTGGAGTAAGATGGAAATGTGGCTTTGATTTGGGATCAAGCAGACTCATCATGGGTAGGTATACCCCAATGTGTGTAGGTGACAGGCTGTGAGACTCACTGAGAACTAGCTAGATGAAATGAGGACTCTGTGACCCTTGTTGCTGTGTGACAAATAGTTGATTGATGATCTCTCATTAGAGCTCCCCCACCCTACATTGTCAACCAGTCAATTCCCATCCCACTTTTCCATTTCCTCCCTTTATTCCCAACCCCCTCAGTATCTTGTCTTCTGTAAACTTTTGAATTTTATCTGCCATGAGATTTTCTTGTCTGCCTGTAGATAAGGCTGGAGGGATTACTATAGACTAAGCCATAATTCAATGGCAGGAATTATTTAGCCCAAATGCACAGGTTGAAAGAGCTTAGAACGAGAAATATCATAATTCAAAAATATGACTCCCAAGCTGATACTTCCTTCCTTTTATATAATTACAGAGGTGCCTACAAAAGGAAAAAAAAAAAAAAAAAACCTCTGGGTGCCTTTGATTATATAATGCCAAACTGAAATATTCCAAGCAGCATAGTCTGTATATAGATTATTCCCTGGCTCCAAATCTATAAGCTATGCAGAGTATGGAAACATGTCTGATAAAGGAAGTTGCCCACCACCCTCTGAAATCAGTATCACCTGAATTTCTGAGCATTGACAGTGGAATTGTTCTGACACTGAGGCATTAATATTGTAAAGGCTAATCGAGGCCAGAGAACAATTTATTAAATTTTGACATATGTCCCCACAGCCTGCAGCCAGATACAGAGGAGCATCCAGAAAAGCCAGATCTTTGTTCTTAATTCTCCTGTTCATTCTTCTTCTGTTCATCTTCTTCCATCTCATCACCAACCTGCAGAATCTTCTGTTCCTCTCCCTGCAATGGTTCTTTGTTCTTGCAGTCTTCATCCTCTTCCTGCACTATTAGAGCCTGTCCATCATTCATACTTTGGAATGTCTCCTGTTGAATGAAAACATTTGGGGGATAGAAATTAGACAGTGAAGACAGGACTGCACAGAAACTTCTTGATTCAGTTCCAAAGAGGGAACCTGCGTGGCCTTGTGCACATGTTCAGTGTTGTTAGAGATTTGAATCCTCTTCAGTGGGTCTTTGGGTGATGTACTTCGTCTCTTCACAACTCACACAAAACCCTTTTGTATGGCTTCACTTTGGGTGTGGATCTTCTGCAAGATTCTCTGTACTTGTTACTGTTAGCTCTGAAGTTTCTCAGATGAGTCTGTCCTTGGTCTGAGGTCTTATGGTACAGAGTCTTCCTTTTGTGCTTGGGCAAGTTTGAATATTGGGAGATCTGTTTGGCACAATTTCTCAAGTTGATAGAGGAGCCCAGTTGGTTTTTGCTGCTGTTCATGATTCTGGATATTTCTTTGGCATGGTTGCGGGTGTTAACTCTGAGCTTGCCTCAGCGTGTGGTTTTGCTGGTTATCTTGTTTGGAATTGAGGAGCATCTACCTCTCCATGGGTTGGAGCCTTTCAATTTAGGTTGAGTTGTAGTCCTGAATTTTTTCAGACATGTAGTTTGTAAGCTGGATTTGTGGTCTTTTGGACTTCTCAGGAGTTCAGAGTGCTGGTGATGACAGTCATGACCATAGACTACAAATTCTGTCATGGAGAAGGTGACACCAACACATTTGGCGAACCATCTGGGAGAAATACCCAGGCAGCTCCAATAGTTTATGAGCACTTCTGATCCTCTTGGCTGCTCCATGGCTACTCCACCTGTGTGTCTACGTTAGGGGAGGCTGAGGTAGCTTTCACTAACCTTTCATCCTAGGGTTTTAGGAAGAGACCCATGTTAAGCACAGAAAGAGAGCACTGTTAGCCTTATCTCACATTGTCTTTGTGTTTATTTACCCTACCACTTTCTATACAGAAAGAAAGTGAGGTTCACTATACCATTATACATTCTAAGTCAACTTTTCTCATGAAACAGAAAGGAGTTTTAGAGCACTCAAAGATCTAAATAAACAGTGAGGGTTGTCGGGCAACATTATCAATCTGTAAGGATTGTTATTTTAGGCATAAGAGAGTTCTTTAATAGCTTCTTTTCCTTATGAGCTCTATGTAAGAAAGGGGGGAATGAAAGCCGCTTTTAAAGGAAAAGATGCCAGTATGTGGTATGTTGTGTTGTCTGTGTTATATCTCCTAGTCTTATAAAACAATCATAATGGCTTAGGGCTCACTCTACTTTTTATGTTTAACTTAATTACCTCTTTAAAGACCATATTCCAAAAAGTTTTATTCTGAGGTACTGAGAGTTAGGCCTTCAATATACAAATTTTGAGAGAATACAATTCATTTTATATATTGGTCTTCTCTCTCCTGCTACCTGCACTGCTAGGACTGTATCTGTCTCCTAGAATGTACTGCCCTTAGGTAGGCCCTTCTCCACCTAAGAAACAGTAGGTTAAAGTGGATTGTTTTTTGAATTTAAAATTTAAAATTTTTTTAATTTTTTATTTTTTTTATTATTTTTTTAAACATTTATTTATTTTTGAGACAGAGAGAGACAGAGCATGAACAGGGAAGGGGCAGAGAGAGAGGGAGACACAGAATCTGAAACAGGCTCCAGGCTCTGAGCAGTCAGCACAGAGCCCGACGCGGGGCTCGAACTCACGTACCGTGAGATCATGACCTGAGCCGAAGTCGGACGCTTAACCGACCGAGCCACCCAGGCGCCCCTAAAATTTAAAAATTTAACCAACCAAGATATCCTCTCCATAAAGGCAGAAGAGAAAATAGTTTTATTATTGGATAACCATTAAACTATAATGTGATATATATTACAAACTACTAAGAAATTATGAAGGTAAGTTTTATATAGTCTAGCAGACATAACCCATTACATACATATTCTAACAATAATTATAATTAGACATTAAATAGGAGCACTTGGCAGCATCATTTGTCATAATTTGTTTTTTCTAAATTTCCCTAGTAAGGCAAGTCAATAGTAAAACACAAAGCAAAACAACTATCAGAACTATGATAGAATGATAGAATCACTGAATTTGAAAATGTAATTACATTTGTTAAGTTTATTTAGTTATTTTGAGAGAAAAAGCACAAGTGGGAAGGGAAAGAGAGACAGAGGGAGCAAGAGAGAATCTGAAGCAGACTCTGTCCTGTCAGCATGAAGCTTATGTGGAGCTCTAATTCATGACCAGAAAATCATGACCTGAGCCAAAATTAAGAGTTGAATATTTAATGGATTGAGCCACCCAGGCACCCCATAAATTCAATACAGTTTTGAGGGTGAAATAACTTTTCCCCTAATGCATGTAAGGGGGACACATGTGAGAATGAACAACATTGCTAACTCCATGTGCAAGCAAAATTGTGTCGTGAAATGATTACCACAATAAGGTTAGTTATACATTCATCATTTCACATAATTACAATTTTCTTTGGTAGAACACTTAAAATTTCTATTCTCAACAACCTTTGAGTATATAATACAGTATTGTTAACTATAGTTATTATGCCATACATTAGATCCCCAGAATTTATTCATCTTACAACTAGGATCTCAATCAACACCTTCCATTTCCTTCACCCTCAGGTCCTGGTAACCACCACTCTGTTTCTGTAGTTCGGCATTTTCACAGTCACCATATAATTGTGATTATAAAGTATTTGTCTTTCTCTCAGTTATTTCACTTAGTATAATGCCCTCAAGCAACTTCTATGTTGTCACAAATGTGACAATGTCCTTTTTTTATGGCTGGATATTTTCAGGATGTATTTGTGTGTATGTGTGTGTGTGTGTGTGTGTGTGTGTGTGTGTGTGTGTATGTGTATGTGTGGGTGTATGTATACACATATACATCTCCCCTTTTCTTTATTCATTTGTTGACACTTAGATTGTTTCTATGTCTTAGAAACTGTGAATCATGCTACAGTGAAAAGATTAAACATAGTCATAAATTCAAGATAGTGATTTAATTTTCCTTGAATATATACCAATAAGTCTGATTACTACATCATAGAATTTGAATTTTTAATTTTGAAAGGAAAATTTTGTCCTTCATAGTAGCTGTATCAATTTATATCTCCAACAACAGTGTTGCAAGAGTTCCATTTGTCCACATTCTACACTTCTTATCCCTTGTCTTTTTGATAAAGGCCATTCTAAAAAGTGTGAGAAAATATCTCACAACTCTTGATTTCAATTTGCCTTACGCTTTGTGAAGCTGACCACTTTTCATGTAGGTTCACACTCTTCTGTCTCCAGTAAAATGTCTATTCATGTCTCTGCCTATTTAAAAGTTACATTGCTATTGATTTGTATTACTTACATATTTTGTACCCTACTCCTTTCATATTTGTGATTTGAAAATATTTTCTCTCATTCTGTAGTTTGCCTTTTTATTTTGTTAATTATTATTATTATTATTATTATTATTATTATTATTATTATTTTCTGTGCAGAAGCTTTCTAATTGGATTTAATCTCATTAGTTTTCATTTGCTTTTGTTACTTGTGTTTGGGTGTTATTCAAAACATGGTTGCCAATACGAATATCAAGGATGTATTTTCCTGTGTGTTTGTTCTTCATGGAGCTTTACAGCTTAAAGGCTTACATTTAAGTGTTTATCCATTGTGAATTATTTTTTGTGAGTCATGTGTGATGGAGTCCATTTGCATTCTTTTGCACATGAACACTCAGTTTTCCTAACTCTATTTTTTTCAGTTCTAACTCAACTCATTATTAGTGTTTTTATTGCGAGGGTGGTGGTGGTTAACATTTTATTAGTATAGATGATTGGTTTCCAGTCTTTCAAAGAATGAGACCGTATCACTGTCAATAATTTTTACAGACTTCTTCATTTGATTCCCCACATGTGTACTATAAGTTCTACAATGCTTTTTTTTTTTTCATTTTTTCCATGTTTGTTTATTTTGAGAAAGAAAGAGAAAGGGATGGTGAGAGAGGAAGAGGAAATCAAAGCAGTTTCTGAGCTGTTAGCACAGAGACCAATGTGGAGCTCATTCCCATGAACCATGAGATCATGACCTGAGACAAAATCAAGAGTCAGATACTGAGTCACCCAGGCACCACTACAAGGCTTTAAATAATATACACATGTTTCAAAAAGATTACCATGAAAATTAGACATATTTACTTATTCCAACTATACTTACTGATAAAACTATTTTCCCCATTGAGTGTTCTTGGCTTCCTCATCAAAAATTAGTTGACAATACATGCATGACTTTATTCTGGACTGTTGCTTCAGTTTCATTGATCTATGTTCCTGCTTTTATGCAGTACTATACTGTACTGATTACTACAACCTTGTAATATAGTTTGAAATCAGAAAGTCTGATCGTTCCCACTTTATTTTTTCTCAAGATTGCTTTGGCTATTTGGAGTCTTTGTGATTCCATCAAGATTTCACGATTAAAAAAAATCTTTCTGAAGACTAACACTGGAATCTAATAGCTATTGCATTAAATCTGTATATTATTTGGTTTGTAAGTACATTTTAACAGTGCTAGTTTTTCATATCCATGAAGATGGAATATCTTTTCATTTATTTATTTATTTATTTATTTATTTATTTATTTATTTATTTATTTATTTATTTATTTATTTATTTTTAATTTTTTTTAACGTTTATTTATTATTTTTGAGACAGGGAGAGACAGAGCATGAACGGGGGAGGGTCAGAGAGAGGGAGACACAGAGTCTGAAACAGGCTCCGGGCTCTGAGCTGTCAGCACAGAGCCCGACGCAGGGCTTGAACTCATGGACCGCGAGATCATGACCTGAGCAGAAGTCGGCCACTTAACCGACTGAGCCACCCAGGCACCCCGTTCATGTATTTATTTTTAATTCCTTTCATTACTACTTTGTTTTTGTCAAAATTTGTCTATTTTTTAAAGAGCCTTGGGATTTTGTATGTAAGTATGTAATCTTGAGAATAGATACAGTCTTACTTCCTTTCTTAGTTGGATGTCTCTTATTTCTTTTTCTTTCCTAATTGCTCCAGCTGGGACTCCCAGTATTATTAGCCAGGAGTAATGAGAGTAGGCAACCTCTTCTTATTCTTGATTTTAGAGGAAAAACTTTCACCTATTGGGTATGAGGTCAGCAGTGGTTTGTCATATATCACATTCATTATGTTGAGGTTTGTTCCTTCTATACCTAATGTGTTGAAAGCTTACATTATGAAAAGGTGGTAAAACTTGCCAAATGCTCTTTCTACATCTATTGAAAGGATTATATGACTTCTATATTTATTCTGTTAATATGGTATACTTCATTTATTGATTTTCATATGTTGATCAGTCTTTGCAACCCAGGGATAAGTCCCACTTGATTGTGGTGTATGGTCCTTTTAATGTACTGTTGAATTCAGGTTTCTAGACAATTATTGAGAGAGTTTGCATCAGTATACACTAGGGATACTAGCCTGTAGTTTGTTTCTTAGAGTGTTCTGATCTGACTTTGGTATCAGGGCATTCTAAATGAATTTGAGAGTGTTCCCTCTTCAATTTTTGGAATAGTTGAGGATAGACATTAATTCTCCATTAAGTGTCTAGAAGCATTTACCAGTGAAATGACCTGGTCCTGGATTTTTCTGTGTATGGAGGTGTTTGATTACAGTTCAACCTCCTTAGTCATTATTGGATTACTCAGATTTTGGATTTTTCATGATTTGGTGTTGGTAGCTGGTATGCTTCTAGGAATTTATCCATTTCTCTTGGTTATCCAATTTGTTGGCATAATTATGTATAGGAGGCTTTTATGATTCTCTTTTTCCTTATATCTGTTGTAATGTCTCCTCTCTCACAATTTTATCTGTTCTCTTTTCTCCTTGATTTTTTCCAGCTAAATGCCATTCAGGTTTATTTATCTGTTTAGAAACTAACTCTGAGTTTTATTGATTTCTTTCTATTGTCTTTATGATTTCTATCTCATTTATTTCTGCAATAACCTGTATTATTTAATTGTTCTTTTTTCTAGTTCTTTGAAGTGTAACTTTAGGTTGCTTTTGCTTCATCTCAGAAGTTTTGAGTACTGTTTACTATCCCTTTTATCAAGATACTTTCTGATTTTACTTTTGATTTCTCCTTTGATTCATTGCTTGTTCAGGATAGTGTTTTGTGATTTCTACCTATCAGTGTATTACTTAGTTTTCCTTTTGTTAGTGATTTTTGTCCATACTTTTGTGGTCATAAATATATAAAACAGGATCTTAATCTTTTGACATTAGTTAAGGCTTGATTTGTGTCCCAGCATTAAGAACTGTGCTAGAGAATGTTATGTGTGCACTTGAGAAGAATGTGTATTATGGTGCAGTCAAATGCAATCTTATGCATATGCCTTTTAGGTCCACTTGGTCTAAAAGCAATTGCGATCTGCTATTCCTCACCACTTTTCCATCTGATGGTCTGTCCAATTCTGCAAGTGAGATATCGTAGTCCTTTACATATTGTGTTGCTATCTATATATCCTCAATTCTGTTAATATGTATCTAATATTTAGGCAACCCAATGTTGATTGCACATATATTTGCAATTCTGTCTTCTCGATGAATTGGTACTGTATCACTACTAGTGAACTTCTTTGTGTCTTCTTACTGATTTAGACTTAAATTTTATGCACCGGATATAGGCATAACAACTTTTCTCTTTTGATTACTATTTACATGAAATATTATTTTCCATTCCTTCACTCTGTAGCTATGTGTGCCTTTATTATTTTTTAAATTTATTTATTTAAATTCAAGTTAGTTAACATACAACGTAGTGTTGGTTTTAGGAGTAGAACCCAGTGATTCATCACTTACATATAACACCCAGTGCTCACCCCAGCAAATGCCCTCCTGAATGTTCATCACCCATTTCGTCCATCCTGCCACACACCTCACCTCAAGCAACCCTTAGTTTGTTCTGTGTATTTAAGAATCTCTTCTGGTTTGACTCCTGCTCTGTTTTTATCTTCTTTTTCCTTGCCCTCTCTTTTGTACATCTGTTGTGCTTCCTAAATTCCACAAATGTAATATTTGTCTTTCTCTGACTGACTTATTTCACTGAACACAATACACACTAGTTCCATCCATGTTGTTGCAAATGGCAAGTTTCATTATTTTTGATCACCGAGTAGTATTCCATTATATGTGTGTATGTGTGTGTGTGTATATATATGTATATATGTGTATATGTGTATGTATATGTGTGTGTATATATATGTATATATGTATGTATATGTGTATGTATACACACACACACACACACACACACACACACACACACACACACCACATATTCTTTATCCATTCATCAGTCAATGGACATCTGCAGTCTTCTCATACTTTGGTTATTGTTGATAGTGCTGCTCTAAACATTGGGGTGCATGTGTCCTTAGAATCACGATGTTTGTATCCTTTGGATAAATACCTAATAGTGCAATTGCTGGGTTGTGGAGTAATTCTACTTTGAATTTTTTGAAGATTGTCCACACTGTTTTCCAGAGTGGCTGCACTATTTTGCATTCCCACCAATAGTGCAAAAGGGTTTGTATCCTCACCAACATCTGTTATTTCCCAAGTTGTTAACTTCAGTCATTCTGACTGGTATGAGGTGGTATCTCATCTTGGTTTTGATTTGTATTCCCCTGATGATGAGTGATATGCAGCAACTTTTCATGTGTCTGTTAGCCATCTGGATGTCCCCTTTGGAAATGTGTCTCTTTACATCTTTTGTCTGTTTTTCACTGGATTATTTGCTAACCTTCTATCTGATATAGTGTTTGCAAATATCTTCTCCCATTCCATTTGTTGCCATTTATTTTGTTGTTTCCTTCACCAGACAGAAGCTTTTTATCTTGATGAAGTCCCAATAGTTCATTTTTGCTTTAATTTCCCTTGCCTCCAGATACATGTCTAGTAAGAAGATGTCTCAGTCAAGGTCAGAGGCTGCTGCCTGTTTTCTCCTATCAGATTCTCATAGTTTTCTGTCTCACATTTAGGTCTTTCATCCATTTGGAACTTATTTTTGTGCATGGTGTCCGAAAGTAGCCTGCTTTCTTTCTTCTGCAGGTTGCTCTCCGGTGTTCCCAGCACCATTTGCTAACATGAGTGTCTTTTTTTCCATTGGATACTCTTTCCTGCTTTGTCAAAGATTAGTTGGCCATACGTTTGTGGGTCCACTTCTGGTTTCTCTTTTCTGTTCCATTGATCTATGTGTCTGTTATTGTGCCAATACCATGCTGTCTTGATGATTACAGCTTTGTAATACAGTTTGAAGTTGGGATTGTGATGCCTCCAGCTTTGGGTTTTTTTTCAGAACTGCTTTGGTTATTTGGGTTTTTTTTCTGGTTCCACACAAATTTTAGGATTGTTTGTTCTAGCTCTGTGAAGAATGCTGGTGTTATTTTGTTAGGGATTACATTGACTATGTAGATTGCTTTGGGTAGTATTGACATTTTAACGTTTGTTCTTCCAATCCATGACCATGGAGTGTTTTAACATTTCTTTGTGTCTTCAATTTGTTTCATAAGGTTTCTAAAGTTTTCAGTGTACAGCTTTGGCTATTTGGGTCTTTTGGGATTCTGTATAAATTTTAGAATTGTTTGTTCTACCTCTGTCAAGACTGCTAATGACATTTTGATAGGGGCTTCATTGAATGTGTAGATTTCATTCTAACATGTTAACAACATTTGTCCTCCCAATCCATGAGCATGATTGTTTTTTGATTTCTTTGTGTCTTCTTCTATTTCTTTCTTTTATTTTTAAACGTTTGTTTATTTATTTACTTATTTATTTATTTATTTTAATTTTTTTTCAACATTTTTTATTTATTTTTGGGACAGAGAGACAGAGCATGAACGGGGGAGGGGCAGAGAGAGAGGGAGACACAGAATCGGAAACAGGTTCCAGGCTCTGAGCCATCCGCCCAGAGCCTGACGCGGGGCTCGAACTCACGGACCGCGAGATCGTGACCTGGTTGAAGTCGGACGCTTAACCGACTGCTCCACCTAGGCGCCCCTAAAACATTTATTTATTTTTGAGACAGAGAGAGACAGAGCATGAACGGGGGAGGGGCAGAGAGAGAGGGAGACACAGAATCGGAAACAGGCTCCAGGCTGTGAGCCATCAGCCCAGAGCCTGACACCGGGCTCGAACTCCTGGACTGTGAGATCGTGACCTGGCTGAAGTCGGAGGCTTAACGGACTGCGCCACCCAGGCTCCCCTTCTTCTATTTCTTTCATAAGTGTATATTGCTATGTGTTTCTTTAAAGTGGACATGAATCTCTGATGAGCAACATATTGTTAGATCTTTGTCTGTTTGTTTGTTTGTTTCTCTTTTCTGATCAATTCAGTGACTATGTTTTTATCACAGGAGAATTTAGTCTATTTCATTACAAATTAATTGTTGATAGATAAGGACTTAACTGTTATCATTTTGTTGATTGCTGACTTAGGTTCTTTTTGCCTTTTTCCTTGTTTGCTGTCTTCTTTTGGGATTTAATTCCATTTGTAGTATTCTTTAATTGTTTCCTTTTTTATATCTAAAATATATTTTTTCTTTGTGGCTAACATAAGACTTATAATAAAATTTCTATAGGTACAAAGTCAATTTACTTGATAAAAACTGCTTCACCTTATGCGACATTTCCTGCAACTAATGTCACACTCAATCCACTTTATTTTACCCATTTACCCATTAACCTTCCCTCTAGCAACCAGCAATTTGTTCTCCTATTTAATAGTCTGGGTTTTTTGTTTGTCTCTTTTTTTTTTTATTTGTTTCTTAAATTCCACACAAGTGAAATTGTATGGTATTTGTCCTTCTCTGACTGACAGATTTCACTCAGCATCCTATTCTCTACATCCATTCATGTTGTTGCAAATGGCAAGATCTCATTCTTTTTATGGTTGAGTAATGGTCCTTTGTATATATGTAGGAGAGGAAGATGGGACTACAGCAGGAGAAACTGAGGCTTGTCCCATGCCATGAAACCAAGGGGACAATTATCAAATCATCCTAAATATGGTAGAAATTGACCTGAAGGCTGACAGAACAAACTCCACAACTAAAGAGAGAAGTAGCCACATCGAAGAAGGTAGGAAGTGAGGATGTATGGTTATGGGGATAAATGGATTGTGGGTGCTATGGAGGGGAGGGAGCTGTGGTCCTAGTAAAGTGTGAGAGGGGAACACACAGGGGCAAGCACAAGGAGAACAGTTCCCCAAAGCCATTGGATGGGAAAAAGAGAGGGATTGAATTCATGGGTTCTGGCAACCAGCAAGACTTCAAGCCTAGATTTTATTTATTTATTTATTTATTTATTTATTTATTTATTTATTTATTTATTTAATTTTTTTTAACGTTTTATTTATTTTTTGAGACAGGGAGAGACAGAGCATGAACAGGGGAGGGTCAGAGAGAGGGAGACACAGAATCTGAAACAGGCTCCCGGCTCGGAGCTGTAAGCACAGAGCCCAACGCGGGGCTCGAACTCACGGACCATGAGATCATGACCTGAGCTGAAGTCACCGTTTAACCGACTGAGCCACCCAGGCACCCCAAGCCTAGATTTTAAAGATCAGGCAGGGTCTGGCTGTGATAGAGCCCAGAGAATGTTTTACTGGAGGCTGATAAACAGTTCAGGTATGAACAGCCTGGAAGCAATGATCAGAGAGTGCCTGGGTCACACAGTGGAAAGTGGATTCACTCTTCTTAGAGTGTTACACTCATAGGTACCGTTCATTGAGATTGTTACAAAGCAGATTGCTGGCATTATTTCTCTAAGCTGCTCCTCAGCTTAGACATGGAGCTATCTTCCAGAAAGAGGCAATGATGACACTAGCTACCTAATATCCTGACACCAAATCCCACTCCCCTGCCCTCTAGCAGGACTGTCCAGGAAAACTTGCTTCAGTCCCAGTGCAGCAGGCATCTCCCCTAGAAGACCAACACACACCTGTCCACACTACATCTCCTAAGTACGGAGTTTGATAATGCATCAGTTCTGGTGAAGGTGGTGTCAAGTCTCATAGGGAGACCAGAGCACACCTAGTTAAAAAATCTCCAGATTGAGCCAAGGATCAAATGCTCCCACAGCTGGCTAGGAGAGTCTCTGCAGATGAACTGGCCTGAAGACAGAGCAGCCACAACACAGCAGCAGAGTGCAGCAAGCACACACCAGAGACACTCCCTGAAGTGCCCGGCCTGGGACATTACATAAACTTTTCTTCATAAGGCCATTCTCAGGAGCTAGAAACATAATAAGCTTTTCTATCATAGAGAAGAAGGCAGAGGCTAGACAAATGTGAAGATGGAGTAATTAATTTATTTTTAAATATTTTTAGGGGAGAGATCCAACATGAGAAGTAGGGGGGCCCAAAGTTCCCTTGACCTTCAAACACAGCAGTGTTGAGGCCAAAGGACTTTGAATTCTGAGAGTCTGGACTACAAAGTGACAGAGATGTCTCCAGCAGCCTACAAGGACAACCTGGTGGGCCATAGTGCATGACTGTGAACTGGGTGAGATAAAATGGATGGCATAGGCATGGATGGGAGGGATCTCCTTCTGCAGAGAGACAAAGGGAAGAGAAAGAGAGGCTGTGGAAGTGTAAAACTATATCTGGACAAGAGAAAAACTATGCACCACCACAGAGAAAGATCCAATCTCTGACTGTGAAGCTTTCTCTGGACTGGGACCAGCTGCCCTTTTCATGCACCTGGGAAGTAGGAAGCCAGCCCTGGGCTGGGTAACTAGTTCAGGGGCACAGTCCGCAATGTGAGAAAGCAATCGCCTCCCTGGAGTGCTGTAGGAAGAAGTTATATAACCGTTCAAAGGACAAAGACTGCCTGCACCCACTAGCCAGAGGCCATATATGAGTGGAATGGAGCAGCACTTCCCAGAACTGGCACACATGGAGCTAGACCCTTTAAGATATCAGGGTTTAAATCCCAGCTGAGCACCAGGGAGGTGCATGAGTCAGCGGAGTAGGACAAACTGCCTCATTCACACCCATGGCACTGTGAGGATGGCCTTAACATTGTGGTTTGGGACACTCGGTCTGTGGAGGAGAGACTGGGATGTCACCATTTTTCTCCCCATCACCAACAAGGTGGGGGCTTCAGGGAATGGACAGTAAGCCCACAGGGGAGGCGGGATCTGCCTACACCAAACCACAACCCTCCTCATATCTACTGGAGTGGGACTGATGGTGATGAACTAGACAGGCCCTCCTCCACACCATCACCGCCACCAGTTCCAAGAGACCCAGCAGTTTTGCATTTTCTGACTTAATTCTTGGAAAATTCTTACTATGTGTATATATACATATGTATGTGTGTATATATATATATATACATATATCTTATTATGTGTGTGTACATATATATATATACATATATGTATATATATATATATATATGCATATGTGTGTGTATGTGTGTGTGTGTGTATACACACACATTTTTTCCTTCCTTTTCTCTTTCTTATTCCTTCCCTCCTCTAGTCTTGTTATTCTGGTTGGTTTGTTTATGCAGACATTCTCTTTATACCTATTCTATATCTCCTTCTTTATTTCCCACCCCCTCTCTCTGGATCAATCCATACAGTTTCTCTGTCTGGTTAATTTAATTTAATTTAATTTAATTTTTTCCCACCCTTGTCATTTCTCTCTTCGTGTGGGGTAAGGCCTTTTCCATAAACACTGTCCCCACCCCATTATTTCATTGTAGCCGGTGCTTTTGCATGTTTGTTTGTTTGTTTGTTGTTTTGTTTGTTTGTATGTTTGTTTTCTTTTCCAGGGCTATTTCAATGAACAAATGAAAGCAGACCTGGTGGAGGGTCCAAAATCTCATTACAAGTAGGGCGATAAAGCACCCAAGTCACAACAACAGAGAGCAAGCAACATGCTCCAGGCCCTGGACAGTTTATGAACCCTCTTTAATATAGTAGTGCTCACAGTGCAGGGCACATAACAAAATTTAAAACACATAAGGGACAGGAAACTAGCCAAAATGATGAAATGGAAGAATTCTCCTCAAAAGCTATTCCAGGAAGGAATGACAGCTAAATAATTGATCAAAAAGGATATAAATAATATAACTGAAGAATTTAGAATAATAGTCATAAAATTATTTGCATAGAAGACAGCAGAGAATCTATTCCCACAGATATCAAGGAACTAAGAAATAGTCATGATGAATTAAAAATGCTGTAAATGACGTACAAAATAAACTAGAGGTGATTACGGTGAGGACTGAAGAGGTAGAAGGGAGACTAATATAGAAGATAAATAGAATAGATAGAAATAGAAGATAAAATTATGGGAAAAGATAAAGCTGGAAAAAAGACAGATAAAAAAATCTAGGGGCGCCTGGGTGGCGCAGTCGGTTAAGCGTCCGACTTCAGCCAGGTCACGATCTCGCGGTCCGTGAGTTCGAGCCCCGCGTCAGGCTCTGGGCTGATGGCTCAGAGCCTGGAGCCTGTTTCCGATTCTGTGTCTCCCTCTCTCTCTGCCCTTCCCCCATTCATGCTCTGTCTCTCTCTGTCCCAAAAATAAATAAACGTTGAAAAAAAAAATTAAAAAAAAAAATCTAGACCATGAGGGGAGAGTTAGAGAACTAAGTGATTCAATGAAACATAATAATATCCATATCATAGGAATTCCAGAAGAAGAAGAAAAAGAGAGAAAGAGAGAAAGAGGCTGAAGGTATACTTGAACAAATAATAGCTGAGAACTTCCCCAGTCTAGGGAAGGAAACAGACACTGAAATCCAGGAGGCACAGAGAATTCCCTGTAGTCATAACTTGAATTGATCTTATACACAACATACCTTAATGAATCTGGCAAAATACAAAGATAAAGAGAGAATTCTGAAAGCAGCTAGGGATAAATGGGCCTTAACATACAAGGGTAGACAGATAAGGGTAGTAACAGACCTATCTACTGAAACTTGGCAGGCCAGAAAGGAGAGGCAGGAAATATTCAATGTGATGAATAGGAAAAATATGCAGCCTAGAATCCTTTATCCAGCAAGCCTGTCATTCAGAATAGGAAGAAAGTTAACAGTTTTCCCAGGCAAACAAAAACTGAAGGAATTCATCACCATTAAACCAGCCCTGCAAGATTCTAACATACACTCTGTGAGTGGAATGTTGCAAAGACAACAAAGGACCAGAGACATCACTACAAGCATGAAACCTACAGATAACACAATGACATTAACTCAACATTTTTCAATAATAATACTGAATATAAATGCACTAAATGCTCCAACCAAAAGATATAGGGTATCAGAATTTATTAAAAAACAAAACAAAACAAAACAAAACAAGACCCATCTATCTGCTCTCTACAAGAGACTCATTTTGGACCTGAGGACACCTTCAGATTGAAAGTGAGGGGATAGAGAACTATTTATCATGCTACTGGAAGACAAAAGAAAGCTGGAGTAGCTATACTTATATCAGACAAACTAGACTTTAAATTAAAGGCTGTAACAAGAGGTGAAGAAGGGCATTACATCAAAATTACAGGGTCTATCCTGTAATATCCTAAAATGCTCATGGATCAGAATAGAAAAACAAATATTGTTAAAATGTCTGTACTACCCAAAACGATCTACAGATGTAATGTAATCCTTGTCAAAATACCCATAACATTTTCTACAAAACTAAAACAAATAATCCTAAAATTTGTTTGGAATCACAAAAGACTCTAAATAGCCAAAACAATCTTCAAACAGAAGAACAAAGTTGGTATTGGCACAAAAAAATAGACACCTAGGTCAATAAAACAGAATAAAAGTCCAGAAATAAACCAATGCTTTTATGGCCAGTTAATCTATAGTAAAGGAGTCTAGAATGTACAACAGGAAAAGATAATCTCTTCAACAAATGGTGTTGGGAAAACTGTACAGCAACATGTGGAAGAATAAAGCTGGACCACTTTCTTACACCATTCACAAAAATAAACTCAAAACAGATGAAAGACCTAAATGTGAGGCCTAAAACCATAAAAGTCCTAGGGAAAAAAAAAACAAACAAAAAAACATAGGCAGTAATCTCTTGGTCACTTTGACATCAACTGCAGAAACATTTTTTAGATATGTTTCCTTTGGTTACAGCAATAAAAGCAAAATTAAGCCACTGGTACTGCACCAAAATAAAAAGCTTTTGGACAGGGATTGAAACCATCAACAAAACAGAAAGAACCCTACCTGAATGGGAGAAGAAGACTTTTACAAATCCATATCTGATGAGGGGTTATTATCCAAAATATATACAAACTTATAAACAACACCCAAAAGACCAATAATCCAATTAAAAAATGGACAAAGAATATCAATAGACATTTTTCCAAAGAAGACACATAGATGGCAATGGACATATGAAAAGATGCTTAGCATCAGTGATCATCAGTGAAATGTAGATCAACACCACAATGAGATATCATCTCACATCTGTCAGAATTGCTAATACCAAAAAACACAACTATTTTCAACAACATGGATGGATGCAGAGGGTATAATTCTCAGTGAAATAAGTCAGAGAAAGACAAATACTGCATTATTTCACCTATATGTAGAATTTAAGACACAACGTAAATGAATAAGAAAAAAAAAGACAAAAAGGTAAACTCTTAATTATAGAGAACATACTGGTGGTTGTCAGAGTGGATGTGGAGGGAGGTGGGTTCAATAAATGAGCAGAATTAAGAGCACACTTATCATGAAAAGCAATGAGTAATGTATAGAACTGTTGAATTGTTACATACCTGAAGTTAATATAACACTATGTTAATTATGCTTACATAAAAATGATTTTAAAAAGTTACATGATCATCTCAGTAGATTGAGAAAATAATAAAACATTCATTGTTTTAAAATCTTCACAAATTATCTTAAAACATTCATATAACAGGAATGTATTTTGATATAATAAAGGTGATATATGACAAGCACATAGCCAAGTTCATACTGAAAAGTGAAATATAAAAATATATTTTTCTAAAGGAAAGGAACAAAATGAAAGTGTCCCTTCTCACCAGGTTCAATTCAACATATTGCTGAAAATCCTAGCCAAAGCAATTAGAAACAGAAATAAAATTTATTAAAATAAAAAAAGAAAAAGTAATAAAATTTATCCTAATCAGGGGTGCCTGGGTATCTCAGTCAATTAAGTGTCAGCCTTCAGCTCAGGTTATGATCTCTCAGCCCATGAGTTCGAGCCCTGCCTTGGGCTGTGCTGACAGATCAGAGTCTGGAGCCTTCTTTGGATACCATGTCTCCCTCTCTCTGCCCCTCCCCCACTGGCACACTGTGTCTCTGTCTCTGTCTCTCTCAAACTAAATATTAAAATTAAAAAAATATATCTTAATCAGAAAAAATAATTAAAATTGTTTCTGTTTGCAGATATTATATATAAATAAGCCTAAGTCTCCACTAAAAATTATTCAAATGAACAAATTCAGTAAAATTTCAGGAGAGAAAATCAACAGACTTAAATTAGTTGCTTTTCTAAACACTAAAATGAAATCTCTAAAAAAAATTCCTTTTATGGTAGTATTGAAACATATAAATATGAGGAAGAAGTTTAACCAAGGAGGTGAAGATCTGTACACTGGTAATTAGAAGACCTTGGAAAAGACACAAGTAAATAAAAAATATCACAATTTTATGAATTAGATAAAGTAATATTTTTAAACATCCATACTTCCCAAGTTGATCTATAGACTTAACCCACTAATGTAACTATAGATTCAATAAAAAATTCCATGGTATTTTCACAGATATAGAAATAAACAATCCTAATATCTTTATGGAACCACAAAAGACAAAACATATCAAAAGCAATCTTGACAAGGAAGGAAAAAGATGAAGGCGTAACCCAAGTCCAGATTCATTCTGCTAACCACAAAATAGGCCAATAAGATGAGAAGCAAGGTGTTGGGTTTAAGAAAACAACAAGATTCAAAAAAGTCAGCATACTGAGAAGATATGCACTATTATTCTAAAGTATCATCATAACTTGGCATGAAATTTGAGCTTCTTTTATATCAGGAAAAGGGAAAAGCAGGAGAAGAATGGAGTCAAAAGGTGTCAGAAGTATATAGACATTCAGGCCTCCACAAGGGTCTAAGGAAGATTATGAACTTCTTTGTTCTGGTTTGTGTACAGAAATCTGGTCATATCATTCCTTTAATTCTTAAACACAGGATTGTTATTTCTGTATACACTTCCTTATCTGCTCAGGAGAGATAGTTTTCAGGTAAAAAGCATTTTTTTTCCCTTAGGTATAAGCAAAATTCCTTCAATGACAACATGACTATTTCAAGGCTAACCAGAAGTTTCTATTCTATGTCACAGCAGTAAGGGAAATAGAACTAATATTGAGCCAAGTATGCTGTTTTTCCTGTTACAGAGACATCACAATTACTGATTTCAATTTATATCACAAAACTACAATAATCCAAACAAATGGTACTAGCATAAAAAGTGATACATCAAAATGTGTCACTAGAGGGGCGCCTGGGTGGCTCAGTCGGTTAAGCAGCCGACTTGAACACAGGTCACTATCTTGTGGTCCTTGAATTCGAGCCCCGCGTCGGGCTCTGGGCTGATGGCTCAGAGCCTGGAGTCTGCTTCAGATTCTGTGTCTCCCTCTCTCTCTGCCCCTCCCCCGTTCATGCTCTGTCTCTCTCTGTCTCAAAAATAAATAAACGTTAAAAAAAATTTTTTTAAATGTGTCACGAGAAAAAATAAACATGAAAGAAGGCAATAAGGGTTGAAATGTGAGACTAAAAGATGTAAGAAAATGATATAATGCCAAAGATTACCACCTAAAATCACTTCAAATGCAAATATATTAAACTACTCAATCAAAAGACATGGTTAGAAAAAATGGATAAACCACAGGTTCCAATTATTTGTTCTTCTACAAGAAAGTCACTTTAGATTTAAGGATACATAGATTGAAAATAAAGGATGGAAAAAATATGTGTGAATAAAGAAAATAAAAAGGCAAAATAATAAAAAGACAAAAAAAGTGGCAAAGGACACTGAACGATGTCAAAATCTTAATTCACAAGGAAGATACAATAATTATAAATATATACATGCTAGAAGGAGAGTGGTAGGAATATGGGGAGTAGGAAACACCAGAAATCCATCCCCTTACCTAGACAATAAATGCAGTTGCAGAATCGGTTTGATGTAACCATTTTGTAACTTTGGTGTGTGTTGAAAGCTGAATGCTTCCAGGAATATTCCTGGACTGTAAAGTGTGGTTAATTTTTATCAGTTTAATCCGTTAGCACATTAACACCTAAGTATCTACCAACCCTAGCCATGTGGCAAATGCTCACAGTGTTCCTGGAAAAGGAACACACAGTATGTGGGGACTACTGTGGGCAAAAAGAATTCTGCTCTTCAAATATTGGGTATCTGTTCTAATTGCTGGTTGCTGCATCTGAAACTTAAAAAGTAGTTACTAATAGATGTAGCAGCACACCTCCACACAGGCTTAGTACAGAGGGAGCAGGTAAAACTCTGAAAAGGGCATAACTATATACTTTTCCATTGGCTACCTCAAAGTTCAATTTTTTATCAGCATGCATCTAGGTGCTGAACGTGATTCTTCCCAGATAGGACACAGGTAAGTCTTGGCACACCTTCACCTACTGACAGTCAGTAAAAATAAAGAAGGCACTTTGACCAATGACTAAGACTGAAAATCCAACCAGGAGCTCAGGCAGAGCTGATTGATGTTTCATCTCTCACAATGACACCACCCTGTCAAATCTTTCAGGCTGGTTTTTTTATCTAATGTGAAACCAACACAGAGAGTCAAGTAAAATGAAGAAACATCCTCCAAGAATGAGAACAAGCTAAATATTCACAACAGATTTTCAGACAACATAGATATATGATTTCCCAGATAGGGAGTTCAAAATAACCATTATGGACATGCTCACCAATGTCAGGAGAGCAATGCATTGGACAAAGTGGAATTTTGGCAAGGAGATAAAAAGTATTTAAAAGTACTGAGCAGATATCACAGAGCTGAAGAATATATTAACTGAATTGAAAATTTCAATATACCGGTTTCAATGGCTGTATTAATAGACTGCATCATCTATTAATAGAAGGAAAGGCAGAGGAATTTATCCAATCAAAGGAGCAAAAGAAAAAATAATTTCAAAAATGAAGATTGCTTTCAGGACTTTTGGGACACCCTATACTGGATCAATATATTAGGGGAACAAAAAACAGAAGAGAAAAATAAGGGAGAGAAAGCTTAGTCAAAGAAATAAAGGCTGAAATCCTCTCAAACATGGAGAAAGAAATAGCCATTCAGAACCAAGAGCACACGAAGTACCAAAAGAGATGAAACCAAAGAGACACTATAGTTAAATTACTAAAAGTGAAATACAGGAGTGCCTGAGTGACTCAGGTGATTAAGTGTCTAATTTTGGTTCAGGTCATGATCCCATGGTTCATGAGTTCGAGCCCTGTGTCGGGCTGTGCTGGTAGCTCAGAGCCTGGAACATGCTTTGAATTCTGTGTCTCCCTCTCTCTCTGCCCCTGTCCCCATTCACGTTCTATCTCTCTCTCTTAGAAATAAATAAAGATTTAAAAAAACTTTTTTTAAAGTGAAATACAAAGAGAACCTTGCATACAGTAAGAGAATGGCAGCTTGTTATACATAAGGGAACTCTGATAAAACCACCACCAGCTTTCTCCCTGTATTTTATTCTAGGAATTTTATAGTTTCAGGCCCTCCTTTTAAGTTTTTAGCCCATTTTGGGTTGATTTTTTCCATGGTGTGAAATAAGAATCCAATTTTCCAAAACCATTTGTTGGAGACTATCTTCTCTCTATTGTGTATTTTTGGCACCCTTACTGAAGATAAGTTCACCATATGCGTAGCTTTATTTCTTGGCTTTTGATTCTCTTCCACTGAATATATGTCTGTCTTTATGTCACTACTATACTATTTTAATCATTGTAGCTTTGTACTGTATTTTGAAATCAGGTGATGCTTCCAGCTTTTTTTTTTTTTTTTGGCAAGACTGATTTGTCTATTTAGTATCCTAGTGGTTCCACAAGAATTTTAGAGTTGCTTTTCTTATGTCTATAAAAAAAAGTTACTTTAAACTGCTTTGTTTTTAATCTCAAATATGTCATAAATATCTTTCCATAGCTAGCACTATAAATTCAGCATTAACTTCTTAGTGGTTTCATAATATTCCAATATGTGGATGCATTACATGTCATTTTTAACAATTTTTAGGAGATCATTTTTCTTTTACATTACTTAAAAATGTCTTCTTAAATACCAATTAATCAATCAATCAATCAATCAATCTACCACCATATTTTTCAGCAGAAATGTAGCATTCCAGAAAGGAATAGGATTATGTGATCAAAGTTCTAGAAAGAAAACCAAACACTACCAACCAAGAAAACTCTACCCAGCAAAACTATTCTTCAGATTCCAGAGAAACAAAAGCTGATAAAGTTCATCACCACTACATCAACCATAACAGAAATGCTAAAGGGAATTCTTCATACTAAAATTTTAAAATGCTACTTTCTATATAGGAAATATATGATAGCATAAAAATCTTTGGTAAAGTAAACATATAGTTAAATTCAGGATATTCTAATGTAACGGTGCTTGTTATTACCATTATTATTATTGATTACTGCAATTATTGTATCTCTTGTATAAATATTAAAAGATGAGAGTATCATAGCTACTTATTTGATAATTGTTATTGTGACAAAATGTGAAAAATGTAAATTTTGACAAGTGTAAAATGTAGACCCTTTATATGCATTCTGTATTGTCGATTTAAAATAGTTATAGATAAAATATATTTTATTTAAACTTTATAGTTGCTATACATACAAAGCAAAAATTTGTAGTTGTTATACAAAAGTTAGAGAGTAACCAAAGCAAAACATTACAGAAAAAGAATTCTGGTAAATGGCAGTGCAGGAAGAACCAGAAATTTGTCTCCTATCTAGACAATAGCATGCTCAGAATCTGATATAACTATTTTGGACCTTTGGATCTATTGAAGGTTTGCAACTTCCAGGGGAAAGTCTTGGATTGTATATAGGGATTAGTTTTTGTCAATTTGAGCTCTTAGCACGGAAGCATCAATCAGTACCTTACCCCATTTTATATGGGTGGCAGCTGTGGTGCACTCATCAAGCAATTTGCACACAGCTTGCAGGATTTGGAGTCCATAAAAAGGACTGTTGTCCTCCAAAAATTTTGCTCATTTTGGGGGAATTTGCTGATTGTTTTTTCTTATCAAAGAGATGTGAAGATGTAGGCCATTATTATTCCTTGTTCCCATTGTTATAAGACCATCTCTTGGGTTGAACTGACTACAGGAGATTTAAGGGCCAGTGCCCTTTAATTCTTTTTCTCTTACCCTTTATTCTTTTATTTTACCCTTTCAGGAGCCAGACATTAAATTCTAGGATATTCAAAAACCACTGTACATATGAGGAAAAGTAGAAAGTGGCTGTGCATGGCCAAGGAAAAGATCAGGAGAGACATAGAAGAAAACATTAACTTTCCACCTCAGGCAGATGTTCAACACAAGGCCTAGAGCAAACAAACAAAAACAGTAACAGTAACAAAAAAGAGCAACACCTGAGTAATAGGAGAACCTGATTTGCAGAGTTTCCACATTGATAGATTCAAATGTCCAGTGCTGACCCAAAAGAGTACATGGCATGCAAAGAAGTAGGAAAGCAGGAATAATTTAAAGGCAAAAAATAATTTAATATAATCTGTTTCTGCAAAAGATTTAAAGTCAAGTATATTAGACAAAAACTTTAAAGCAAGTGTCTTAAAGATGCTAAAGGAACTAAAGGAAGAGGTCAAGGAAATGAAAAGAAAAGACTCGAATGAAAACAAAAAGAAATTCTGGAGGTGAAAATTATAATAATTAAAGTGACAATTCACTACAGGGATTCAAAGGCATGTATGAATAGGAAGAAGAATTAGTGAACCTGAAGATAAAACAATAGAAAATAATTAGTCTGAGGAAAAACAACAAAAAAAAGATGCAGAAAAGAAAGAAAGAGAGGAAGAAGAAGGAAAGGAAGGAAGAGAGGGAGGGAGGGAGGGAGGGAGGAGGGAGGGAGGGAGGGAGAGGAGAGAGAGAGAGAGAGAGAGAGAGAGAGAAAGAAAGAAGAAAGAAAGAAGAAAGAAGAAAGAAAGAAAAGAAGAAAGAAAGAAGAAAGAAAGAAAGAAAGAAAGAAGAAAGAGAAAGAAAAAGAAAAGAGACTAAGGGAACAGTGGAACAAAATCAAGAGGAACAAAATGTACAATGTAAAAGATAAAGAGTCAGAAGGCCATTTGAAGAAATAATGGCTGGAATCTTCCCAAATTTTAAGAAAGATATAAGTATAAATATATAAAAAAAAGTCTCAACAGACTCCAAGTAAGAAGAACTCCAAGGCCCATACAAGATACATTTTAGTCAAACTTTCAGAAGACAAAGACAAAGAGAGAATTTTGAAAGCAAAAAGAGAAAATTCACCACGTACAAGGGACTTTCAACAGGATTATCACCAAATTTATCATAAAAAAAACTTTGAAAGCCAGAAGAAAAGGAGTCAACACAGCAAAGTGCTAAAAGAAAAAAAAACTGAAAACTAATCCTCTTTTCATAGTTAAAAGTCTCTTTCTTGGTTTATTTGTTTCTCTTTTTTTCCTTATGTTTGTTTTTTTGTTTGTTTGTTTCTCAAATGGAGTTTGGGGAACGATGGGTGAAATAGATAATGGGGATTAAGGAGGGTGCTTGTGATGAGCACTGGCTATGTATGGAAGTGTTGAATCACTATGTTGTTCACCTGAAACTACAATTACAGTATGTGTTAACTAACTAGAATTTAAGTAAAAACAAAAAAATGAGGGATGCCTGGGTGCATCAGTTGGTTGAGTGTCTGACTCTTGATCTTGGCTCAGGTCATGATCCTAGGGTCAAGGGATTAAGCCGCATGTTGGGCTCCACATAGAGCTTACCTAAGATTCTCTATCTCTCCCTCTGCCCCTCTCCCCTTACTTTCTCTCTCTCTCTCTCTCAAATAAATAAGATGAAAAATGAAACTTAAAAATTAGAACCCCTTATTCAGCAAAATCATCCTTCAAAGAAAGGGAGAAATCACGATATTCCCAAACAAACAACAGCTGAAGGAGTTTATCAACACTACACCTGCCCTGTAACAAATGCTGAAGAGAGTGCTGCAAGGCAAAATAAAAGGACAACAGACAGTACATCAAAATTGTATGGTTAAATAAAAATCTCATCAAAATTGTATGGTTAAATAAAAATAAATAAAAGTAAATATATGGCATTATAAAAACTAGTATTATTGTAACAATGTTTCATAAGTGTACTTTTTTCCCCTACATTATTTAAGAGACTAATATATTTAAGGGGAAAATTACCAGAGTAAAAACTAGTACTATTGTAACTTAAAATCCTAACTCCAAATCTCGATTTCTTTATAATTTAGGGGGCTAAAGCATTTAAAAGAATTAGTTTATGTTCTTGGGCACATGGTGTACAAAAGTGTAATTTTGGGCCATTAACATCTGAAAGTGATAGTAAATGAGTTGTAAAGAAGCAGAGTGTTGTATGTTATTAAAGTTAACTGCTATAAATTTAAATTGGATGTAATAACTTGGGATGCTAAAAGTAATTTCCATTGTAAACACACAAAAAATAGCTATATAATACAGCAAAGGAGATAAAAAACAAATGTAACATTTCACTGCCAAAAAAATTTAACAAAGACAGAAATGATAAAAATAAATTCCAAATGGATTAAAAACCTAAATGGGAGACTGAAACCTTAAAAATTCTAGAGGAGGGGCACCTTGGTGGCTCAGTCAGTTAAATGCATGACTCAGATCATGATCTCAAAGTTCACAGGTTCAAGCCCCCATTGGGCTCTTTGCAGACAGCTCAACACCTATTTCAGATTCTGTGTCTCCCTCTCTCTCTGCTCCTCCGCTACTCATTCTCTGTCTCTCTCTGTCTTTCAAAAACAAACACGTGTTCAAAATAATTCTAGAGGAGAACATAGATAATAATGTTTCTGACATTAGCTGTAGCATCTTTTTCTAGATATGTCTCCTGAGGCAAGGAAAATGAAAGCAAAAATAAACTATTGGGTCTACATAAGTTTAAAACTCCTACACAGAGAAGCAATAAAGGGTTAGTATCAAAAATGTATAAAGAACTCAATACTCAAAAAAACAAATAATCTTGTAAAGAAATGGGCAGAAGGCATGAAAAGACATTTCTGCAAAGAACACATATAGATGACCAACAGACACATGAAAACATGTTTAATATCATTGATTATCAGAAAAATGCAAATCAAATGAGTTTTGAAAAATGCAAATCAGTGAGTTTTACATTAGTCAAAATGGCTAAAATTTACAACACAAGAAACATGAGGATATGGAGAAAGGGGAGATCCCCATGCATAATTTATGAGAATACAATTGGTGTGGTAACTATGGGAAACAACATGGAGTTTCCTCAAAAAGTTAAAAATAGAAATACTATGCAATCCATTAATTCCAATTCTGGGTGTTTACACGAAGAAAACAAAACCACCAATTTGAAAGATAAATGCATCTGTTATTTATGGCATCAATATCTAAAATAGCCAAATCATGGAAACAGCTAAAGTATCTATCTACAGATGAATGGACAAACAGGTGCAGCATATTATATATATATATATATATATATATATATATATATATATATATATATATATACACATATGTACATATGTAACATATACACATACATATATATATACATATATATATATATGTTACAAAGCCACAAAAAAGAATGAAATCTTGCCATTCATAACAACGTGAATGGATCTAGAACATATCATATATGCAATCTAAAAAAAAAATGAACAATATAACAGAAAGAACAGATTCATGACTCATAACTAAGAAAACCAGTTTCTGGTTGCCATTGAGGAGAATGGTGTGGGCATGGGTGAAAGGGGTGAAAGGGATTAAGAGATACAAACTTGCAGTTATAAAATAAATAACCCACAGAGATGAAAAGTATAGTGCAGCATAGATAAATAATAAATTGTAATAATTTTTCATGGTGACAGATGATAACTACACTAGTTACAAAAATAATTACACTGTCAACCTGAAACTAATATATGTTAAATGTACTTCCACTAAAAATGAAAAACGTACTTGGCCTTCCATGTTCGGTGAAAACACAAACCTACAGATAAAGAAGCTGAATGAATCCTCAGAGAGAATAAATGCAGGAAATCCATGTCAAGGCACATCATAATTAAACTGAAAACTAAAGACAAAAGAAATATCTTAAAAGCAGAATGAAATGACACCTTACCCCTAAAAGAATTCAAAGTTAGTATATTTGTTATCTGAGACTTGTTGACCAAAAGTACATATTTAGGTACCAGGGGTGGGGTGGGGGAGGGAACGGTCCATGTGAATCCTGTATTTAGTGAAAATATTTGTTAAGAGTGAATGAAAGTTAACCCAAATAATTTTCGTGTATCTGTATATGTGTGTGTGTACGTATGCAGTAAAATATTACTCTTTTGGATTTCAATTTGCCTTGTTTTTCTCTTACACACACACACCCACACACACACACACATGCACATACACACGATCATTGTTCTTAAAAACTTTAATTTTTTTTTTCCTCAAACGTTATCTTTATGAATAGTTTCTATCCATTAACTTTTATGTATGTATGTGTATTTCTCTTTGGGGATCCTTTACAATAGGCTACACATGTTTATTCTGACATTAATTTTTATCTAATGTAGAAACATGATGGTCATTGTTAATTACTTTACACCCTTGTTTTCTTGTCCTTCTGAAATATAAATTACCGACATGTTAGACTGTGTTTTCCCCATGAGTCAAAAATACTTTCTTTTGTACAATTTTCTTTGTGTCTGTGTTTCAATGTAGATAGATTCATAGACATTTCTTCAATTTACTCGTTTACAATAAGGACTTATAATGACTACAATTTAAGTTTGTAGTAATAAGAAAGTAAATAATAGAAAGTAAGTTTAAACAAAGGAGTGTTTTTCAAACATTCAAACTATGTAATTACAAGTTCTCAAGTAGATGAAAATATTATCTGTATATACTGATAATGAGGGTGTTAGAGTTATTTAGAAATTCAGTAAGGATTATTGAAAAATTATAAGAATTAGCAAAAATTCAAAAGTCATAGCAATTATTCTCCTCAGTGTAAATAGTATCTACTTTTTAATTTTAAAAAATGTAATGAATATTTGTCCTAATAAAGTCTCACATGTATGTCCACATTTAGTTACCTAGTTCAGTTTCTAAAATAATTTAATGAAGATATGAATTTAAAGTATATTTTTGAGCAATCAAATATGAAAAATGGGAAAAGATTACTAAAAAAGCTTGAAAAATTGGAAAGTTACTCACCTGTTAAAAGAGATTTTTATTTAAACTTCTTTATACAGATACAACTTCATGGGTCCACATGTTAAATATTATTAAAAATGAAAGAAGGAATGTCATTCCATTTCTTTGTGTCATCTTCATTTTCTTTCATCAGTGTTTTGTAATCTTCAGAGTACAGGTCTTTCACCTTTCTGGTTAGGTTTATTCCTAGGTTTCTTTGGGGTTTGGTGCAATAGTAAATGAGATTAGTTCCTTAATTTGTCTTTCTGCTGCTTCATTATTGATGTATAGAAATGCTACATATTTGTGTACATTGATTTTGTACTCTGTGACTCTACTGAATTTGTGTGTCAGTTCTAGCAGGTTTTTGGTGGAGTCTTTAGTGTTTTCTATATATAGTATCATGCTATCTACAAATAGTGGAAGTTTTACTTTTTTTTTTTTTTTTTTTTTTTTACTGTTTTGGATTCCTTTTATTTCTTTTTGTTGTTTGATTGTGGAAGCTAAGACTTCCGGTACTATGTTAAATAACAATAGTGAGAGAGGACATCACTGTAGTGTTCTTGATCATAGAGGAAAAGCTCTCAGTTTTTCCTCATTGGGGATAATGTTCCTTGTGGGTTTTTCAAAGACTTTATTATGTTGAAGTATGTTACCTCTCAATGTGCTTTGTTGAGGTTTTTTTTTTTTTTTACTGTGAATGGATATTAACAATAAAAAATAATAAAATGAATCCTTTTTCTGCAACTATTAAATGATTACACAGTTTTTTAAATCTTTTTTTTTGTTTTTAATATGGGTACCATGATACTGATATGTGAATATGTGAACCATAATTGCAGCCCAGGAACAAACCCCGCTTGATCATGCTGAATAATTCTTTTAATGTATTGTTGGCTTTGGTTTGTTAGTATTTTGTTGAGGATTTTGTATGTATAATCATCAGGGATGTCTGTTGGCAGTTCTCTATTTTCGTGGAGTCTTTATGCAGTTTTAGTATGAGGGTAATACTGACCTTTTGGGGTGGATTTGGAAGTTCTTCTCTGTTTTCTATTTTCTTGGAATAATTTGAGAATAGGAATTAACTCTTTAAATATTTGGTAGAATTCCCTTGTGAGTCCGTCTGACTCTAGACTTTGGCTTGTTGTGAGTTTATTGATTACTAGCTCAGTTTCAGATTTCACCTTATAAAAGTGTAATAATCAAAACAGTATGGTGCTGGCACTAAAATAGACACATACATTAGTTCATCAAAGCAGGAATCTTAGAAATGAGCCCACAACTATAACATCAATTAATCTTTGGTACAGCAGGAAAGAATACCCAACTGGAAAAAAAAAAAACAGTCTCTTCCAGAAATGGTGTTGGGAAGACTGAACAGCAACATACAAAAGAATTCTTACCAGGGCAACTGGGTGACTCAGTTGGTGAAGCATCCCACTCTTGGTTTTGGCTCTGGTCATGATCTCACAGTTTGTGAATTTAAGCTCTGCATCATGCTATCAGCATGGAGGTTACTTGGGACTCTCTCTCCCTATCTCTCTCTGCTCCTACCCTGTGCATGCTCTCTCAAAATAAATAAACACACTTATTTTTAAAAAATAATTCTTACCTCATACACAAAAATAAATTCAAAATGGATTAAAAACCTAAAAGTGGACAGGAAGCATTAAAATCTTAGAGAAAAACATAGGCATTAAAGTCTTTGATATAGGCCATAGCAAGTTTTTACTAGACACATCTCCTGAGGCAATGGAAATAAAAGCAAAAATAAACTATTGGGACTCCATCAAGATAAAAACCTTCTGCACAGTGAAGGAAACAATCAACAAAATGAAAAGGCAGCCTACATAAGGGGAGAAAATATTTGCAAATAACATATCTGATACAGAATAAGTATATAAAATCTGTAAAGAACTTATCAAATTCAACTCCCCAGAAGTATAATAATCCAGTTAAGACATAGCAGAAGATATAAATAGACATTTTTCCAAATACATCCAGATGGCTAATCAACCTATGAAAAGATGTTCAACATCACCCATTATCAGGGAAATACAAATCAAAACCATGATTAGATATCACCTCACAGCTGTCAGAATGGCTAAAATTAACAACTCAGGAAACAACGTATGTGGTGATAGGGGGACTGTCTTGCACTGTTGGTGGGAATGCAAACTAGTACAGCCACTCTGGAAAACAGTCTGAAGGTTCCTCAAAAGTTAAAAATAGAACTACCCTATGACCCAGCAATTGCTCTACTAGGTATTTATGCAAAGAACACAAAAATAGTGATTCAAAGGCACATGTACCCCAAAGTTTAGAGCAACATTATCAACACTAACCAAATTAGGAAAAGCCCAAATGCCCACCAACTTATTAATGGATAAAGAAGAGATGGTATATACATATTCATGTATATAATGAAATATTGCTCAACCATCAAAAAGAATGAGATCTTCCCATTTGCAAAAATGTAGATGGTTCCAGAGTGCATTATGCTAAGCAAAATAAGGCAGTCAGACAAAGAGAAATACCATATGATTTGATGCATATGTAGAATTTAAGAAATGAAACATATGAACATAAAGGTAGGGAGAAAAGAGGGAGGGGGAATAAAGCCACAAGAGATTCTTAACTATAGAGAACAAACTGAGGGTTGCTGGAGTGGAGGTGGGTGTGGAATGGGCTAAATGCGTGATGGGCATTAAGGAGGGTACTTGTGATGAATACTGGGTGTTTGTTATATGTAAGTAATGAATCACTAAATCCCACCCCTGAAACCAATTTTACCACATACTGTAACTAGAATTTAAATAAAAAGTTGGAGTAAAAAGAGGCAAATGACAAATTGAGAAAGTTTTTCCAACTCATACTACAAATAACGGCTTATATTTCTAACAAAAAGAAACAAAAGAATGAGAAAAGGAGAAAAAAAGAGAGAGAAATCAAGAAAAAGACTCTTGAGTACAGAGAACTCATTGATTGCTACCACAGAGGAGGAGAGTGGGGAATGGGTTAAACAGGTGATGGGTATTAAGAAGGACACTGGGTTGTTGTTGAGGAGCAGCAGGTGTTGTATGGAAGTGATGGATCGCTAAATTGTCCAACTGAATTTAATATTACACTGTATATTAATTACATTGGAATTTTAAAAATAAACATCTTTTTTTTTTAAAAAAGGAAAACTGAGGCACATTAAAGTTTTCAGCATTTTATGTGAGTAAACATTGACTCATATCAGGCAGTACTAAACCAAAAGTCATTAGTAGTGTTATGTGGACAGGATTGGGGAAAGGTTTTCCTAAAGAAGACATAGAGCAAAGCAAGATTATTTGAAAGGCAATAACTTAAATGGTTGGGAAAGCCTAGTTAAGGGTTTGTGATAGTTTTTTCTTGACTTTGAGGCATTTGCAGGAATAGACTCTGGCTTAGGTTTGCTTGCTTACAAAGGCTGCCAATCCATTAGAACCACCTAAATATAGTTATCTCCCTTTTTAAATGCTTAAAAAGAAAAAAGCACAGAACAACATGTTTATTATGATCCATTTTTTGTTACAATAGCCATTAATTTGTGTATGCATTGGATATATGAAATTATGTCATGGAGGACATATCACTAAAGTGGTTACAAAAAATTAGTGTTTTTTAATAATTGGATTCAAAGCTCACTTTCATTTTGTACCCAGCTGTATTAAGACACAAGTGACATATAATGTGTGTAAGTTTAGAATGAAAAATTCCAGTTTTTTCTTTCCTATGTTTTTGGGGGAAACATAGTTTTTCCTTCCTGTGTTTCTCCCTTATTTACTATATAGACACAATGCCCATATAATTTGTGACACTTCTGGTCACCAATGTGTGACGATTTTTCTCCTACAACAAACAATTCTCTGAAATAACACCAGGAGTGGCTAAAATGAACAAATCATGAGGCTATAACTGTTGGTGGGAATGCAACCTGGTGCAGCCACTCTGGAAAACAGTGAGGAGGTTCCTCAAAAATTAAAAATAGATCTACCCTATGACCCAGGAATAGCACTGCTAGGAATTTACCCAAGGGATACAGGAGTGCTGATGCATAGGGGCACTTGTACCCCAATACTTATAGCAGCACTTTCAACAAACTCCAAATTACGGAAAGAGCCTAAATGCCCATCAACTGATGAATGGATAAAGAAATTGTGGTTTATATACACAATGGAGTACTATGTGGCAATGAGAAAGAATGAAATCTGGCCATTTGTAGCACCGTGGATGGAACTGGAGAGTGTGATGCTAAGTGAAATAAGTCAGACAGAGAAAGACAGATACCACATGTTTTCACTCATATGTGGATTCTGAGAAACTCAACAGAAGACCAGGGGAGGGGGGTGTTACAGAGAGGGAAGGAGGCAAACCAGAAGAGACTCTCTTAAATACTGAGACTAGTGAGGGTTAATGTGGGGGGGAGGGAGAAGGGGAAAGTGGGTGGTCAGAATTGAGGAGGGCACCTGTTGGGATGAGCACTGGGTATTCTTTGGAAACCAATTTGACAATAAATTTCATAAACAAACAAACAAACACTGGATTACCTATAACTTAACTAATATATGTAGTATATGCATTGAGATATTGTCAGATCCCATAGTATGGGCTAGGTCACCTGACTGTTTGCATCCACTTTGGGTACCAGACACATCACTGGGTACCATGTGCTTTGACTGACTAGCTGTGACCCTGTCATCATGTTCAATTAATTTTCTAGATCAGTTCAGAGAACTCACTTATGTTTATGAGCTTATTAAAGGATATGATAAAAGATACAGATGAACAGCAAGATGAAGAGAAGTGGCTACTTGGATTGTGCTGTAGTTCTATTTTTAACTTTTTTCAGAACCTCCATATATTTTCCAGGATGACTTCACCAGTTTGCATTCCTACCAACAGTGTAAGAAGGCTTCCTTTTCTCCACATCCTTGTCAACACCTGTTGTTGTTGTTTTCATACTGTATACTCTTATACATGTGAGGTGATATCTTATGGAGGTTTTGACTGGTATTTCCCTGGTGATGAGTGATATTGAGCATCTTTTCATGTATATGTTAGCCATATGGATGTCTTCTTTGGGAAAATATCTGTTTAAGTCCCCTCCCCCTTTTTGAACTGGATGCTGCTTCTGTTGATGATGATAACTTGTTCTTTTTGCTCTTACTGTTGAGTAGTATAAATTCCTTACATATTTTAACTATTAACCACTTAATCCAATTCAGTATGTTCTTTGCATCTTGTCAATTTTTTTTCCTGTGAAAAAGCTTACTAGATTGATATATTCTCATTTGATTTTTACTTCCTTTGCTTGTCATTTTGGTTATATTGCCAAAATGATGTCAAACACTTTTTTCTTTATATTTTCTTATAGAAGTTTTCAGGATTCAAATCTTATGCTTTAGTCTATCCATTTTGAATACATTTTTTAAATGGTGTCAGATAGAGGTCCAATTTCATTTTTTCTCCATGTGCTTATCCAGTCAGTTTTCCAACACAATTTATTGAAGAGATTATTCTCTTCATCATATATGTGGCAGTTTATTTCTGGACTCTAAATTCCATTCCATTGGTTTGTGTGTCTGGTTTTATGCCACTACCATACTTTCTTTGTGACTATAGTTCTGCAATATGATTTTATGTCTATGTCAAAGTATAAGATGTGATGTCTCCAGCTTTGCTCTTTGTCAACAGTGTTTTGGCCATTTCAAATCTTGGGTAGTTCCATATGAATTTTAGAATCAAGTCATATGTTTCTGTGAAAAATGCTGTTAAAATTTTGAAGGTAATTGCATTGAATTTATGGATTCAATATGTATGCATAAATGTGCATTTATGCAGTCAATGGGAATTGTGGACATTTTAACAATACTAACCCTTCTAGTCCAGAAGAACTATATTAACACATATTATCATTCCATTTATTTGTGTCTTCTGCAATTTCTTTCATCAGTATTTTTTAGTGTATGGGTTTTGCATTTCCTTGGTTAAATTTATTCCTTAATATTTTATTGGCATTGGTAGTGTCATGAATAAGGTTATTTTCTTTCTTTTTGAGATATTTCATTGTTGGTATTGAGAATGAAACAAGTTTTTATGTTGATTTTGTATCCTGAAACTATTTAGTTAATTACAATAGATTTTTTATAGCATCTTCACAATTTTCTACATATAAGATCATACATATTTCATACATATTTGAAAGCAGAACATATTCCTTTTCCTTCCTATCTGGATGCCTTTCCTTAAGTTTTCTTGCCTAATTGCTGTGGCTAGGACTGACAATACTAAGTTGGATAAAAGTGGTGATAGGAGGCATCCTTGTCTTGTTCTGATCTTAGTGGGGGAAACCTTCCAACTTTTACTATTGAATATGATGTTAGCCATGGGTTTCTCATACATGGCTTTTAGTATGTTGAGATATATCCCTTCTACACCCAATAGTTTTTAATAGTTTTTTTTATTATGAAATATTGTGAAATGTGTCAAGTGACCTTCTGCATCTTTGAAAATAGTCCTATGATTTTTATTCTTCACTGTGTTTATGTGATGTATGAAATTTATTGGTTTGCATAAGGATGGTTTGACCTATTCTTACATCACAAGGATAAACTCCCTTGATCATGGTGTGTGATCCTTTAATATACTGTTAATTTTTGTTTGCTAGTACTTTATAGAAAACTTTTAAACTTTATTATTCAAGGATATTAATTTGTATTATTTTCTCTTGTCGTGTTTTTATCTAGTTTTAGTGTCAGGGCAATGCTGACTTCATGAAATGAGTTAGGAAGTGCTTCTTCCTCTTCAGGTGTTTGGAAGAGTTGAGAAGTTTTGACATAAATTATTCTTCAGTATTTGTTACAATTCACCTGTGAAGCCACCTGGGCTTTTCTGGTTGGAAAGTGTTTTGATTACTGATATAATCTCCTTATTTGTTATTGGCATGTTCAGATTTTTTTTTTTTTCATGAATCAGTCCTGGTTGGTTGTATGTTTCTAGGAATTCATCCTTTGTTCTAGATTATGCATGTTGTTGGCATTCAGTTTCTTGCAGCAGTCTGTTCTGATCTTTTGTATTTCTATGGTATCAGTTGTGATGTCCATATTTTGATTTATACTTTTATTTGTGTCTTCTATTTTGTGGTAAATCTACCTAAATATTTGTCAATTATTGTTTATCTTTTTTTAAAGGACAGCCTTGTTGATATTTTCCTATTCTTGTTTCATTTGTTTAAGCTGTCATCTTTGTTATCTCAGTTTATCTGCTAAATTGGGATTCATTAATTCTTTTTTTTTTTTTTTAGTTTGGACTTTTTAATATTTCATACAGCGATATGATGCATTCAAGAACACAACCCTATCCCCCAAACCTACTAGGAGGGCCACCACTTCAGCCCTCCCAATTAATTTGAGGGCCCAGGGTTTAGAGTGAAGGACAGAGAGGACAGGACTCCATAGACTCCCTGCCCTGCCTCACTGTCCCCAGGTGTTAGGGGATAATACCTGGGCACAGACCCCCATGTGCCTGTCTGCCCCTGCTTGAGCACATATACATATTATGGATCCTTGAAGAATTGGTCATTTCCTGCCAGAAGCCTTAGTCAATAGCACCAAATAGGACAGGGGCAGAAGAGTTGAGTTAGGGAGACCCTGAGAAGGAGGGAATCCCTAGCTATGGTACTTCAGGAAGTAAAGAATGGGGCCCCCACCTCATCCAGTGGTCAGAGAGTATCCAGTACTCCCCAGGTCCCCCTGCACCTGGGTATGGTAGGTCTGGGGTAGGAAGGTGAGTGGTTGAGGTATGCTTTCTATTAGCTGGCCTCAGGTTCTGGTGATGATCACGGTTCCAAATAGAGGCTGTGTCCCTGTCTTGGAAAGGCTGGGAGCAGGGCTTTATTGTAAAAAATACTGTGGGAGCACCCTATGCAGAGGGGCATAGGCAGCCAGTCTGTATACAGAAATACTGCATTTAAAAAAATGAAAACCTCATTTAAGATAATTAAAAAACAACAATGAATTAAATAAACAAAAAGTTCACACAACATGAGGCAGATGGAGGCAGGCAGGAAAGCAGGCCCAAGTTATTGTCACATTTGTCCAAGTTGATCCCAAGCCAAGGCTAGCTCCAGAGCCCTGACTGGCCATGGGGTAGTGGTTCTGAGGGAGGGGATGTTGGAAAGGGTGACAAGCTTGGTCTTGGTGTAGAAAGCTGTCATGGCCATGTTGTGCACTGGCAATTATTGAGACAGAGACAGACAGAGACAGACAGAGAGACAGACAGGCCAACTAGGTGAAGGAGTGATGACAGCTTTGTTATCACATAGTAGACAGGCCAACAGTCGGGTATTTGGATAGAGAGCTGGGGATATGTGGGTAGGCAAGCATGAGTGGAGCAGGTAGGCAGGCAGCAAGCAAGGAGGATGCAGTTGGAGGCTGCCCTGTGAGGCGAGTGGCATGTGTCAAACTGGTGTCTGCTGGGAGGCTTGGTCTGTGGCTTAGAACTCAGTGTCAACCACATGGAAAGCAGGCCTGTCTGCATCAGGCATTATTCAAGATAAAAAACTAGTCTCCATTTATAGCTGGATCTGCTTTACTGCAAATATGGAAGTTGTGTCAGGAAGTTCATGGATCCACTCCCCTAGATTGAGGAAGAATGGACATTTCAGGGTGTCCTTTGAAGAGATTTCATTGTGAGCTTCAAACTGCAACAGACTGTGAGGAGGTCAGCCCCACTGCAGTTACGTCAGGGTGCCTGGCTCAAATGGGCTTTGGGCTGGATACTTGCAGTAGTTGTATGTCTTAAACTCTTACTTGGACAGAATGCCTGGCCACAACTCCTCAGCTGGGGTTTGCAAGATGGCGAAGATGAAGTGTAGTTGCTTCTCCACTGTGGAGCCTGGAATGACAGGCTGGGCTGTGGCCATTTCATAAAATGTAGCCCACACCCCACACATCAATCTGGGTAGACTAGTGGTGGATCCAAGCAGAAGACAAAAGGGAGGTGGGGGAGGTGGGGGAGTGAGGAGGTGAAGGGGTGGTGGTGGCAGGGAAGTACCACAGTGTCATGATCTTGTTGTAGTAGGTCTTCTTTGAAATAGACTTGGGCAAGGCCAGGCCAAAGCAAGCCACATTAAGCACTCCATTGTCATTGATGACTAGGTTTGGGGGCATGTAGCACCTTCGGCTGGTAGCAGTGGGGCCAAGCAGAGGAGCAGCAGGAAGAGAAACAGTTTCACATTCTACATGTTGATGAAGTTCTCACAATCATCTGGGTACTGCTTCAGGCCCTTACGCACGTACTCAAAGACAAGAATGAGAGACTTCTCCATGTGGATAACATCATGAAGCTGACAATGTTGGAGTGTTTGAGGTCCTTGATCTGGGACACTTGCCAGATGGCAGTGCAGGGTGCCCCCTCTTCCTGTTCCAGTTTTATCTCCTTGAGTGCAACAAGGTTGTCTCTGAGCTTGCTTTTGCCTTTGCAGAAGGGGGTGTACGTACTGCACACAACTTGTCCAGTTTGATGTAGATCTCCAGTTTCCCAAAGCCAAAGTCAGAAACACTGACAGCGGATGCTGCTGCTAAGAGGGTTGTCGAAATTGGGGCTATTGATGGTCAGTTTCTCAGGATAGCCTCAGGGGCCGGATGTGGGCTAGTAATGCTAGATGCTTGTTGCTGTATTCAGTGGAGATCTTGCACACACAACCTCAAAAGCAACTGCACCTCATCAAAGGAAGTGTCCGAAGCCTGCTCACTTTCACCATCAGACCCCATCTTCAAGTCCTCTTGGACAATTTCTGGTGTAGAGCTAGGTGGGCCACATCCTGAGTGAGGTTCACCAGGACAGGCACGAGTGGGTACTTCTCCACGGTCCCAGACGCCACCACTTCCATTCTCATCAAGTCCTGTCTGTTCAGGGGTACCATTTGTCTTGTCCACACCCAAACCCCCAAGCATAGTCACCCACACAGCTCCCCCTTGACCTTCATCCGATCTTTGCAGACTGGCAGGGGTGCAAGCAACCTCAGTGCAGGTGGTTGGGGGCAATGGGCAAGGTCTGAGACCATGAGATCTCTCCTCCTGTTCGCAGCGGGTGCAGGTCCCAGTAGTCTTTGGCATTGGCTGCTGGACCTGCACTCCCCGATCTGAAGAGGCAGCTGGGGTGGCTGAGGCTCAGGTGGCATCCTGCTGAGCTGGCCTAGAGCTTGGGCTGCAGGCAAAGCCCCGGGATTCGCTGGCAAGGGCTTGAATTGAATAGCTCACAGCTGCTTGGAGCTTACAGCCAACTAACTGTTTTCTTAGCTAATTCTTCTCTTCCACTAGTTCCTTGATGGTCAAGTTAGGTTGTTTATTTAAGATCTTTTTTCCCCTAATGTAGGCATGTATCACTATGAACTTTCATATAAGCACTGCTTTTCCTGCATCTTGTGGGTTGTGGTATGTTCTGTTTCCATTTTAATTTATCAGTATATCTTTTTTGACCATAGTTTTCGGGAGTATGTTGTTTCTGTTATTGATTCTAGTTCACACCTTTGGGGTAGGGAAATACACTAGGCATAATTTCAGTTTTTTGAACATTTTGTCATTCTTTTTGTGATAGGATATATAAATCACCCTGGACAATGTTCTTGTGCACTTGAAGAGGATGTGTATTCTTCTGCTATTGGATGGAAAGCTCTGCATATTCTCTTAGTTCTATTTGGTCCAAAGCATAGTTCAAATCCAGTGTTTCCTTCTTGACTTTCTGTCCAGGTGATCTAACCATTACTGAAAGTGGGTATTGAAGCCCCTCTATTATTAGTGCATTACCTATTACTCCCTCTAAATCTGTTATATTTACATACCCTGATGTTGGGTTTACACATAATCAGAGTTGATACAGTATCTCATTAACTTGACCTCCTTTATTATTATGTGATGATTCCCTTTGTATCTTGTTACTTTTTCTCCTTTTTTTGTCTTCTACTTATTTTGTCTGATATTAGTAAAACTATCTTAAACACTTGGTTGGTTTACATTTATAAAGGAAAACTTTTTGTATTCATTTACTGTCAGCTTCTATATGTTCTTAAACCTGAAGTGTGTCACTTGTAGTCAACATACACTTGAGTCTTGTTTATTTATCCATCCAGTCATTCTATGTCTTTTAATTAGAACATTTAATCCATTTACATTTGTAGTAATTTTTTTAAAAGTTTTTTAATGTTTAGTTTTGAGAGAAAAAGAGACAGAGAACAAGCAAGGGAGGGGCAGAGAGAGAGGGAGACACAGAATCTGAAGCAAGCTCCAGGCTCTGAGCTGTCAGCATAGAGCCCAATGCGGGGCTCAAACTCACAAACCGTGAGATCATGACCTGAGCCAAAGTCAGATGCTTAACCAACTGAGCCACCCAATGACCCTTTTTTGTAGTAATTATTAATAGGTAAGTATTTACTTGCACATATTGTTCTTTTCTGATTGTTTTCCCATTCATTTCTTTTTATCTTTCTTCCTATATGCTGCCTTCCTTTGCAAATAGGTAATTTCCCATAGTGGTATGATTCCCATAGTGGTTTTGTGATTATCCTGAGGTGAATTGAAATATAGCAGTCAGGGCACCTGGGTGGTTCAGTCAATTAAGCATCCGACTTCGGGTTGGGTCCAACTTCGGCTCAGGTCATGATCTCACAATTTGTGAGTTTGGGCCCCATGTCAGGCTCTGGGTTAACAGGTCAAAGCCTGTAGACTGCTTTGGATTCTGTGTCTCTCTCTCTTTCTCTACCCCTTCCCTACTCATGCTCTGTCTCTCTCTGTCTCTCAAAAATAAATAAACATTAAAAAATTAAAAAAAAAGAAATATAGCAGTCATTTTAAGCTGATAAATTTTACATACTTAAAAAACACTACTGTTTTACTCATTCCTAACATTTTATGTTTTTAATTTCACATTCTATATTGTTTTATATTGTGTATCCAATAATAAATTCTTATAGTAAGAATTATGTTATACTTTTATGTTTTCACCTTTATACTAGAATTGAGGTTTTAATACATCATTTTACAGTATTAGAGTATTCTGATTTTGACTCTATAGTAACATTTACCAGTGTTTAATTTGAAAAGTTTCATATTAGTAGTTCCCATTCTTTTGTTTCAGCTTGAGAAACTACTTTAGCATTTTGTGTGTGTATGAGACAGAGACAGGTCTAGTGGTGATAAACAATGTCTTTTTGTTAAACAATGTCTCTTTCTTGCCTTCATTTTTGAAGGACAGCTGTGCTGGGTAAACAACTTCTTCTTTCAGCACTTAGACTGAATCATCCCATTCTCCCCTGGCCTACAGACTGCTGAGAAATCTGGTGGGAGTTTCCCTTATAAGAGAAAATATTTTTTCTCTTCTTGATTTTACTGTTCTCTTTAACATTAGACAGTTTATTTTATTATGTGTCTTGGAGATCACTTTGGATTGAAATTTGGTGGTTATCTACTTTTGACCACAAAAGTAAAATCTTTTCCTAGTTTGGGGTAGTTTTTACTCATTATTTACTTATATAAGTTCTCTACCCATTTGCGCTCTATTTTCCTCCTCAGACTCTAAGGATGTATACATTTTTCTCCTAATTGAACTTGTGAGTTCCTCAGGATTTCTTTGTTCTTTTTCATTCTTTTTAGTTCTTTTTAATCCTCTGACTGGATCATTTCAAATGACCTATATTGGTTTACTAATTTTGCTGTTTATGTGCATTCTCTAGTAGCTCCCTGAGCATCGTTAGAACAATTATTTTGAATAATTATCCAATTAATGCAACTCTATTTTTTGCCTTCAGTTACTGGAAGTTTACTGTGTCTTTTGATGGATTCACGTTTGTTTTTGTTTTTTGTTTTTTGTTTTTTGTTTGGTTTGCATGGTCCCTATAGCCTTAGGTGTCTGCATACTTGAAGAATTAGTCACTTAATGCAGACTTTATAGATTTTTCTAAGGAAAGAACTTTATCTATGGAAGCATGTGATAACTCTAGGTTCAAATTGGCAGAGTTACCCAACACATCAGTTCAGGCCTCTGACGTCCACCGCATCAACTGTATGGTCCTTGCTGAGTACACTAAGGAGTCTGCAGAAGCTGCAAGGGCTGTTGGATTCCTCAGTGACAACTCCAAGTTCAGTGGTTAGGGATCAAGGGCAGTCAGTAGTTGTGATCAGACCTAGTGTTGTAGAGAAATTTGGCTGCAGTAGCAGAGGCCAGTTGTACATACACAAATAGTCATGGGGACCATGGCAATTACTAAGATGTTGACTGATTGCTAGTGCACTAGTAACAGCAGGGATCTTTGCTGTTAGAATGCATTCATTTTGCTGTAGTGTCTCCCACAGGCATAGATATGGCAGTCAAGGCCAGTCATAGGGTCAGGCAATGCAGCTGGATGGGCTAGCTGCAGATTGTTCAGTAGTGTAGGCCAGAAACAAGAGATAGGAGTAAAGCCAGTCCCATAAGCCTCTTGGCTATCAGCTTGCACTTCATAACTTTGAGATCTTGTCACAAGTGTGCACATATAATGGATGCTGGTGATAGGCATCAGGCCAGCAGCCTGCTGATGCAGAACTAGAGGGGCTACTTCTCAGCATCACAGGGCAGTGGAGTCAGCTTTGGTGCTCTAGGCTGGTGTTGTAAATTCATGCAGCCTACAATGTATAGGCTGGATACCATAGTGGTGTGGATGTGGGTGGGAGCTAGGGGGAACCTAGGTGCTAGCATTTGCAGACACTAATACCTGTAACCCAAGGGCTGATAAGTCTGCAGGGGATTTGTGGTGGCTGAGCTACTGACTATTTCTGCAGGAGCGAAAGCTGCTGCAACCCACTGCAGAGCAGATCATCAATCAGAGCCTTACTTTGACCTGCTGAGTGCCTGATATTCACAACCTATGATTTCCTTGCTGTTGGTAGTCTCTATAGTTCTCAGTTTTGTCACTCTTGGTGCAGTGAGACTCTATTGGTCCTTCTGTGGTGTCCCAAATGGCTGCATAAGCTGGTCACTCAACACTGCTTTCTCTTTCCTGGTGAAAGAGCTTCTTTCAGGCTGGGCATTCCCCTTTGGTGCTGGAGTGCTGGCTGAGGGATAAGATGATGCTAGCAGAATGAGGCTGTTCTTCCTAACCTTTTTTTTATGGCTGTTCTGAAGGGACTCATGCCAAGGTGCTGCAGAATTTTTTTAGAGGATGCATGAGCTTTTCCAGAGCTTATTTTGTTCATAGATAACTAATTGTTAGTATTCATGGAAAAATGGAGCCTGGTTCTCCTAGTCCATCAATTGGTGATGTCACTGCTAATTTTAAATTTTTCCTTTTGTATATCATTAGAATATTTTATAATTAGCATATATATGTTCTTACAGAAATAAAATGATTATTTTAATGACTGATTAAGAGATAAGATTTATAAACTATTTCCTGTTTTTAAAAGTATGAAATGACTTCCTACATTCCTAAGTAGACAAACTGAAATGTGTTAAATCTAGGTGGGTGCAATTTTTTTTTTTTTTAATTTTTTTTTTTCAACGTTTATTTATTTTTGGGACAGAGAGAGACAGAGCATGAACGGGGGAGGGGCAGAGAGAGAGGGAGACACAGAATTGGAAACAGGCTCCAGGCTCTGAGCCATCAGCCCAGAGCCTGACGCGGGGCTCGAACTCACGGACTGCGAGATCGTGACCTGGCTGAAGTCGGACGCTTAACCGGCTGCGCCACCCAGGCGCCCCTAATTTTTAAAGTACATGAATTCATGCCTTCAAATTATTCTAGGGGGGCACCTGGGTGGCTCAGTTGGTTAAGCATCTGACTTTATATTCGGGTCATAATCTCAAGGTTCATGGGTTTAAGCCCTGTATCAGGCTCTGTACTGACAGTTCAGAGCCTGGAGCCTGCTTCAGAGTCTGTGTCTCCCTCTCTCTCTCTCTACCCCTCCCCCACTCATGCTCTTTCTCTTTCTCTCTCTCAAAAATGGATAAATATTTAAAAAATTAAAAATTATACTACAAAAAGAGAAATCTAAGTTTCCTGAAATGGCAAACAGAGACAGGCTGTGATATGACAGATAAATGAAAGTTTATAGACCTATTAGAAGTAAAAAGAAAGAGAATACTTACAATGTATGTGTATTGTGACTTACAATCACCAAAAAGGCACTGTAAGTAATGTTTTGTTTTGTTTTTTAACTTTTTTAAACGTTTATTTATCTTTGACAGAGAGAGAGACACACAGAGCATGAGTGGGGAGAGGCAGAGAGAGAGGGAGACACAGAATCTGAAGCAGGTTCCAGGCTCCAAGCTGTCAGCACAGAGCCCAATGCAGGGCTCAAACTCACGGAACGCGAGATCATGACCTGAGCCGAAGTCAGACACTCAACCGAGTGAGCCACCCAGACGCCCCATTAATGTTTTTATATTTTAGAACTCCCATGTTGTTACATTTTGACATCTCCCACATTAGATAAGATTTTAAGATGTTTAAGATGTCTTAGCATTACACTGAATTGGCAGTGTTTTTCTTATTGGTACATAATATAATGGAGTACTTAAAATCAATGATGTATCAAATTACAAATGTGAATGAACAAAATGTTAATAATTTGTACCAGAATTATACTAATGATTATTAATTGCACAGTATTTGGAAAAGGTAAGTATAGATTGTGTTCATTATGTGATAAAGAATTTGGGACCCAAATATAAAGATTTATCTTGCAAAACAAATGAATTCAAATGAATTCTTTATTTTACTTCTGCCCAATATTGCCTTCAATTTCTCTGTATTATTACTTATTATACAGAGAAATATAGTAAGTATATACAATGTATTCATGTATATAATATATAACTAATATATAAAATTGGTATATATATTATGTTTATATATTAATGTATACACACAAGATATATAAGTATACATATAACAAATTATTATTTGTATATATTATAGTATTAACATATAGATAGTATATACAGGTGAGGAATAAGCATAGTAATACCCTGGGCTTACACCAATGAGTTAACAAGGCAACAAGAATAGGGAGGTGCAAAAGCACCCAAGAATAGGTATATGAAATAAACAAGATTAGGTATTCAGGGCAGAAGCACCCCCCAATTTAGTACTATAGCAGAAAGCTGCTTTCACAGGAAGGAAAGATCAAATTAGGCAAACAGGTAAATAGGACTATAGACCCCTGTGCTGCTGTTGATGCTGCCCAGAGCAGAGATGATTAACAAAAGAAAGGTGCCTTGTTAACCCTGAGGTTACATGCTCTATCTGTCTTGTCCCCTAGGCTAGCTAAGTAAACCAGACATGGCACCTTCTGTCTGCTGTTAACAGCCAACTGCCCATCTGCCCGGCACCAGGATTTTGTTTTATATTGACCCAACCCCAAACACCGTATATCTTCAAAACTTCCCTTTGCTCATATCCCCAAGTTAATGTTCACCAATTCATTGTCTCTTTGTGCGTGCCCATCATGTTTGTAAGCCTTCTGATCTGGATAAATATGGGGAAGGACCCTTATTTAGGGCTCTTGTCTTTTCCAGGACATTAGCCATCTCTTGCTATTCATCCTGTGTCCCGCTCCCTTGCTAGACAAGAGAGGACTTTAGACTTAGAGTCTATGACACACACACACACACACACACACACACACACACACATATACCAGTATGTATAGTAGCATAAACAAATAGTATATGTTAGTAATAATACAATGACATATATACGAATGTATATATACCATATATACTATACATATATTAATTACAATATATATGCTGCAGATCATTATAATATTACTTATTGTATATATTACTTATGTATTATTTCTCTATGTTATAACTCTTGATTTCCATGGTTTTCCCCATTTTCATATACTTCAGTTACTAGTCAATCTGATTACATACTTTACATTCTTCCCTTCCTTAAAATTCTACTTCTGTTATCCTATATCCTAAATCAGTTATATTAAATTCTAATGTTGCGCTACCTTGGTGATGACATTTTTCAGCCCAGTTTCAGGTCTCCTTATAAGATAATCATATCAAAGCTTCAAATATTTTCTTTAATTTACAGCCTATTTTTAGAAGAGAGGAGGAGGGCATTTATATAGTTAGGAGTGGCATCTAGATTTATCCTGATTTCAGTCCAGTTTCTTTTTCTTTTTCTTTTTTGACTTTGAGTATATATTTGTATTTTCTTAATTTTTGATGTGTTTTTTAAAAGATTTTTTAAAATGTAATTTATTGTCACGTGGCTAACATACAGTGTATATACACTGTGCTGTTGGCTTCAGGAGTAGATTCCCATGATTTATCACTTACATACAACACCCAGTGCTCATCCCAACATGTGCCCTCCTTAATGCCCATCACCCATTTTCCCTTCTCTCCACCCCTCCATCAACCTTCAATTATTCTCGGCATTTAAGAGTCTCTTATGGTTTGGGGCGCCTAGGTGGCTCAGTAGGTTAAGAATCCGACTATGGCTCAAGTCATGATCTCACAGTTTGTGAGTTTGAGCCCCACATCGGGCTCTGTGCTGACAGCTCAGAGCCTGGAGCCTGCTTCAGATTCTGTGACTCCCTCTCTCTCTGTCCCCTCCCTGCTGATGCTGTCTCTGTCTCTCAAATAAATAAATGTTAAAAAGAAAAGAGGCTCTTATGGTTTGTTCCCCTCTCTGTTTGACACTATTTTTTCCCTTCCTTTCCCCCATGGTCTTCTGTTAAGTTTCTCAAATACCACATATGACTGAAAACATGATATCTGTCTTTGAGTGACTTATTTCACTTAGCAGTTCCATTCACATTGTTGTAAAAGGCAAGATTTCTTTCTTTCTCATTGCCAAGTAGTATTCCATTGTATAAATAAACTACATCTTCTTTATCCACTCATCAGTTGATGAACATTCGGGATCTTTCCATAATTTGGCTATTGTTGATACCACTGCTCTAAACTTTGGGGTACATGTGCCCCTGTGAATCAGCACCCCTGTATCTTTTGGATACATTCCTAGTAGTGCTACTGCTGAGTCATAGGGTAATTCTATTTTTAATTTTTTTTAATTTTTTAAATGTCTTTATTTATTTTTGAGACAGAGAGAGACAGAGCATGAGCAGGGGAGCGGCAGAGAGAGAGGGAGACACAGAATCCAAAGCAGGCTCCAGGCTCTGAGCTGTCAGCACAGAGCCTGATGTGGGGCTCGAACTCACGGACTGTGAGATCATGTCCTGAGCTGAAGACGGTTGCTCAACCGACTGAGCCACCCAGGCACCCCTCTATTTTTAATTTTTTGAAGAACCTCCATACTATTCTCCAGAGAAGCTGCACCAGTTTGCATTCCCACAAATAGTGCAAGAAGGATCCCCTTTCTCTGCATCTTCACCAACATCTGTTGTTTCCTGAGTTGTTAGTTTTAGCCATGCTGACCAGTGTGAGGTGGTAACTCAATATGGTTTTGATTTGTATTTCCCTGATGATGAGCTGTGTTGAGCATCTTTTCAGGTGTTTGTTGGCCACCTGTATGTCTTCTCTGGAAAGGTGTCTGTTCATGTCTTCTGCCAATTTCTTCAGTGGAGTATTTAATTTTTAGGTGTGGAGTTTGTTAAGTTCTTTATAAATTTTGGATACTAACCCTTTATCCAATATGTCGTTTGCCATATCTTTTCCCATTCCATCAGTTGCTTTTTAGTTTTGTTGATTGCTTCCTTTGCAGTGCATAAGCTTTTTACTTGATGAAGTCCCAGTAGTTCATTTTTGCTTTTAATTCCTTTGGTTCGGAGACGTGTCAAGCAAGAAATTGCTGCAGCTGAGGTCAAAGAGGTTATTGCCTGTTTTCTCCTCTGGGGTTTTGATGGTTTCCTGCCTCACATTTAGGTCTTTCATCCATTTTTGTGAAAGAAAGTGGTCCAGTTTCATTCTTTTGAATGTTGCTTTCCAGTTCTCCCAGCACTATCTTTTTTTCATTGGATGCTCTTTCCTGCTTTGTCATAGATTAGTTGGCCATACATTTGTGGGTCCAATTCTGGGTTCTTTATTTTATTCTTTTGTTTTTGTGCCAATATCATACTGTCTTGGTAGTAATGTAGGAGAGGCCAAAGTCCGGGATTGTGATGCCTCCTGCTTTGGTTTTCTTTTTCAACTTTACTTTGGCTATTCTGCATCTTTTGTGGTTCCGTACAAATTTTAGGATTGTTTGTTCTAGCTCTGAGAAGAATGTTGGTGCAATTTTGATTGGGATTGTACTGAATGTGTAGCTTGTTTGGGGTAGTGTTAACATTTTAACAATATGTGTTCTTCCGATCCATGAGCATGGAGTATTTTTCAATTTCTTTGTGTCTTCTTCAATTACTTTCATTAGTTTTCTAGAGTATTTAGCATAAAGATCTTTTACATCTTTAGTTAGGTTTTTTTCATAGGCATTTTATGGTTGTTGGTGCAATTGTAAATGGGATCCATTTCTTGGTTTCTCTTTCTGTTGCTTCATTATTGGTGTACAGCAACGTAACTGATTTCTGTGCATTGATTTTGTTTCCTGTGACTTTGCTGAATTCATGTTTTGGTTCTACTAGCTTTTTGGTGGAGTCGTGCAGGTTTTCCAGGTAGAGTATCATGTTGTCTGTGAAAAGTGAAAGTTTGACTTCTTTGCTGCTCTGGATGGTTTTATTTCATTTTCTTATCTAAATGCTGAGGCTAGAACTTCCAACACTGTTAAGCAACAGTTGTGAAAGTGAACATCCTGTCATAGTCCTGATCTCAGGGAGAAAGCTCTCAGTTTTTCCCCATTGAGGATGATATTAGCTGTGGGCTTTTTTATATATGGTTTTTATGATATTAAGGTATGTTCCTTCTACCCCAACTTTCCTGAGGGTAAGAAAGGATGCTGTATTTTGTCAAATGCTTTTTCTCCACCTATTGACAGAATCATATGGTCATTATCCTTTCTTCTATTAATATTATGTATCACATTGATTGATTTGCAAATGTTGAACCAGACTGGCAGCCCAGGAACGAATCACACTTGATCATGGTGAATAATTCTTTTGATATACTGTTGAATTTTATTTGCTAGTATCTTGTTGATAATTTTTGCATCCATGTTCATCAGGGATATTGGTCTATAATTCTCCTTTTTAGTGTGGTCTCTGTCTGCTTTGGGAATCAAGGTAATAATGCTGGTTGAATAGAAAGTGTCTGGAAGCTTTCCTTCCATTTCTATTTTTTGGAATAACTTAAGAATGGTAAGTATTAACTCATCTCTAAATGTCTGGTAGACTCCTCTTGGGAAGCCACATGGCCTAGGACTCTTACTTGTTAGGAGATTTTTGATAACTGATTCAATTTTTTCACTGGTCTAATGGTCTACTTGAATTTTCTGTTACTCCCCATTTGAGTTTTGGTTATGTGTGAGTGTCTAGGAATTTATTCAGTTCTTCCAGATTGTCCAGTTTGTTGACATATAATTTTTTCATGGTATTATCTAATAATTGTTTGTATTTCTGTTGTGTTGGTTGTGATCTCTCCTCTTTCATTCATAATTTTATTTATTTGGGTTCTCTCTCCTTTCTTTTTGAGAAGTCTGGCTAGGGATTTATCAATTTTGTTTATTTTTTTCAAAAAAACCCAGCTTTTACATTCATTTATCTGTTCTATTGTTTTTGTTTTTTGTCTTTTGGATTCTATGTTGTTTATTTCTGCTCTAATCTTTATTATTTCCCTTCTTCTGCTGACTTTAGGTTTTATTTGCTGCTACTTCTCCAGCTCCCTTATGTGCAAGTTTAGTTTGTATGTTTGGAAACTTTCTTGCTTCTTGAGATAGCCCTGATTTGCAATACGCTTTCCTCTTAGGACTTTGCTGCATCCCAAATGGTTTGGACTGTTGTGATTCATTTTCATTTGCTTCCATATATTTTTTAATTTCTTTTTTAATTGGCTGGTTGACCCATTCATTCTTTAGTAGGATGATCTTTAACCTCCATGCATTGGGAAGTTTTCTAAATTTTTTCTTGTGGTTGATTTCAAGTTTCACAGTGTTGTGATCTGAAAATATGCATGTATAATCTCAATTTTTTAAAAATATTTATTGAGGGCTGTTTTGTGACCCACTATGTGATCTATCTTGGAGAATGTTCCATGTGCACTTGAGAAGAATGTGTATTCTGCTGCTTTTGGATGAAAAGTTCTGAATATATCTGTCAAGTTCATCTGGTCTAGTGAATCATTCAAGGTCATTGTTTCTTTATTATTTTTTTGCCTAGATGATCTGTCCATTGTTGTAAGTGGAGTAGTAAAATCCCCTGCAATTACTGCATTTTTTGTCAGTAAGATTGCTTGTGTTTGTGATTGTTTATATATTTGGGTGTTTTCATGTTGGGGCATAAACATTTACAATTGTTATTTCTTCTTGATGGATAAACCCTGTAATTATTATATAATGCCTTCTTCATCTCTTGTTACAGTCTTTAGTTTAAAAGTCTAGTTAGTCTGATAGAAGTATGGCTACTCCAGCTTTCTTTTGACTTCTAGTAGCATGATAGATCGTTCTCCATCCCCTTACTTTCAATCTGAAGGTGTCTTCAGGTCTAAATGAGTATCTTGTAGGCAGCATATAGATGGATCTTTTTTTTTTTTTTAAATCTGTTCTGATACCCTATGTCTTTTGATTGGGGAATTTAGTCCATTTACATTCCGGGTATTATTGAAAGATATTTAGTTAGTGTCATTGTGTTATCTGTAGGTTTCATGCTTGTGGTGATGTCTCTGGTCCTTTGTAGTCTTTGCAGCATTCCACTTACAGAGTCCCCCTTAGGATCTCTTGTAGGGCTGGTTTAATGGTCATAAATTCCTTTAGTTTTTGTTTTTCTGGGAAAGTCTTTATCTCTCCTTATATTCTGAATAACAGGCTTGCTGGATAAAGGATGCTTGGCTGCAAATTTTGCCCTTTCATCACAATTGAATATTTCCTCCTGTTCCCTTCTGGAGCGTTTCAGGTTCCAGGTCTTCTACTACCCTTATGTGTCTACCCTTGTAGGTTAAGGTCTGTTTATCCCTAACTGCTTTCAGAATTATCTCTTTATCTTTGTATTTTGCCAGTTTCACTATGATATTCCATGGAGAAGACCATGGCATATCTTGTTAGCTATGAAGGGAATTCTCTGTACCTCCTGGATTTGAATGTCTGCTCCTTTCTCCAAACTGGGGAAGTTCTCAGTTATAATTTGTTCAAGTAAACGTACTGCCCCTTTCTCTTTATCCTCCTCCTCTGGAACTCCTATGATACAGATATTATTATGTTTCATTGAATCACTTAGTTCACCAATTCTATCCTCATGGTCTAGTATTATCATATCTTTCTTTTTCTCAGTTCCATCATTTCCCATAATTTTATATTCTATTTTACTTAATATTCCCTCTGCTTCCTCCATCTTTGCTGTTACTACATCTAGTTTATTTTGCACTCCATTTATAGCATTTCTTAATTCGTTGTAATTTTATCTTAGTTGATCTCTGCAGGAATAGATTCTCTGTTGTCTTCTATGCTGTTTTCAAGTCCAGCTATTAATCTTATGACTATTACACTAGTCAGATATATTGTTTATATCTGTTTTGAGCAATTCTCTAGCTGTTGTTTCTTCCTGAAATTTATTTTATGGACAATTCCTCTGTTTCATCATTTTGGCCAGTTTTCTGTCCTTTATCTGTTTTAATAGCTTGTCATGTGTCCTGAACTTGTGAGCATTATTATGTTAAAAAAGGGTCTTACATTCTCCAGGGCCTGGCCTATCAGGAGGTGTTTTTGGAGTGTGTTGCATTGTTATTGTGAATCTGGTTGCTTTATCTCCCTACTTGTAGTGGTGGTTTGGAGCTTCCAGCAGGTGTGCTTTGATTGGTTCATTGAAGTAACCCTGGAGAAAATTTAAAAAGGGGCTGGTGGTGGAAGAAGCATTATCCCATACAAAGAGAGAGAAATGACAGGGGCAGGGAAAAAGAAAAGAAGAAAATTTGACTAGGCAGAGAATTAGAGCAACCATATGGCTTAATCCAGAGAAAGAGGAAAATAAAGAATGAGATACAGAAGAGGTCTAAAAAGAATAAATTACAAATGTCTGCCTAAACATACCAACAACCAGAATAGAGAAGGGAAGAAACATATATACATATATATGTATATATAAATATATATAATATACAATATTTTATATTATATGTAATATTAATATTAATTAAATTTAATAAAATTAATAATAATATATAACTAACAATAACATATATGTTAAGCATAATATAATAAATATGATAAATATATCATATCATATTATAAAGAACTAACCAAAATCAAATCAGAAAATGCAAAATTGCTAGACTGATATCTGATGGTGCTTTGGAGTGGTGGCTGTGCTGGTCTGGAGGAGGGGCCCTCTGGTTCATCACTGTCAATCTTGCTCCCATAGATATTCACTTACCAGGCACTGATGGGTGTGGTTTGGTGTAAGCAGGTTCCACCTCCATTGTGGGCCTGCTGTTTTTTCCCTGAAGTCCCACCTTGTTGGTGATGGGGAGAAAAATGGAGATATGCCAGTCTCTCCTCCCTGGACTGGGTGTTCCAAACCAGTCTGTTAAAGCCATCCTTACAGTGCACTCTAGGCATGAGTGGGCCACTCCACAGTCTCCTGTGCCTCCAGTATTAAAACTAGCCCTGTATTTAAAGGATCCTGCTCTGCATGTCCTGGTTCCAGGGTATTGCCACTCAACCCGGTCTGCCAACAAAGGGTTTCTGTTTGGCAGCCATCTGCAGGGTCTTTTGTACTTGGAGGCTATATACCTTCTTCCCACAGCACTCAAGGGAGGGGACTGCTCTCTCTGACTGATCCTCTGAGCTGGCTACCACTTTGGGGCTGGCTTCCCTCCGCCCCACCAGGAGTGTGTACAGAGCAACAGGCCCCATTTGCAAAGAAAGTCCCACAACCCTGCATAGTGTTAGAAATTGGTTCTTTCTCTGTTTTTTCTGTTCCCTGGTCTGTGGTTTTTCTCTTGTCCAAATACAATCCTAAACTTCCCACAGCCTTTCTTTCTCCTCCTTTTGTCTACACGGAAGGGGATCCCTCCCCTCCACCCCATGTCACCCATTTTATCTCTCCCAATTCGCAATCACGTACCTGTTGCCCACTAAGTTGTTTCCCTGGCCCTTCCCTGGAGATGTTCTTGTCACTTTGTACTCAGATTCCTGGAATTCCAAGTCTTCTGGCCTCCACACTGCTGTGTTTGAGGGATGAGGGAACTTCAGGTCCTGCTACTTCTCTGCATTGTTGACTCCTCTCAGTCCAGTTTATTTTTCTAATTAGGACTCACTTTAGTGGACTTAAGGCTGCTAAACACAATTTTATTCATGAAACCTTAATATTTTCTTGCCTCTATGTATTTTTTATAAAACTATAAAATTTATTATGTATAAAAACAAAATAAAAAACTACAGAAAATGATAGGTAACTATCACTACAATTTTAGTTTCAAAAAAGCCTCTTCAGTTTAAACTTAGTGAGTTTATAACAAGAAATGATTGCCACATTTTACTATGATGAAATTTTTTACATTTTAAAAAAGATCATTAGACAATAAGGGTTTTGTTATCTGTTTCTTAAAAACTGAAATCATGAAGTTAGCATTATAATAAAAAGTGTAATTATAAACATGAATAAATTCACATGTCCTGATTTCAGAGGTGATTAATATGCAAATATTTATTGTTTCCAAAGTCTACTGTAGTTCTACACCTCAACCATGAACTATATAAAAATAATATTTTCCTTTACGGTTCTCTATAGCAAGTTTCCTTTCATTGTCCTCCTTTTCTTTCTACTATTATAGTTGCTTAAATACTTGGTATTTCTCATTTCTTTTGCATCTTAAAACTTCACTGAGCTTTTATCATAGAATTTTTTATATCACTATTCTATAAATATATTTTGTAATATTCAAGAAGTCTCTTTATCTTGAAAAAGTAATTTTTTTCACTTAACTACTGAAATGTGGATTTCAAATTAATTACCCAAGAAAGAATCCTTTAAGTACTTATAAATTAAATAGTCTTAGATTCAAAATATTTTTTTATTACTACTCAAAGAATTACACATAAATAATTAATAATTGCCATCTACTTTATCAGGATGTCTTTCATACTAAAAGATGTTGCAGATTATAAATCTAAAGGAAAATCCATAATACAAATGGGGGCTGTTCTATTGTCTATAAAAATGTAGAGGAAGAAGATGAAAAAAGATGAGGAAGAAAAAGAATAAAATGACATGTCTAGGTTATTACATGACTCTCACAGAGAAAATGCTAACTAGCCCTGTCTGATTCTGAGATATTATTCTTTTGAATTTACACACTTACACTGAATTATTATTATTCTGACCTAATTCCAAGTTTTACAAGTTAGTTATAGCTTTTAATAACATTGTGCATATTTTCAAACACATTTAAAAATAAAAACTACCTATGTGTTTTTTTAAAAAAAGAAAAACACGTAATTTGCTATTAATATAACAAATATTTCAAATGCTTTATGAATTTGTCTTAAGTATAAGACAGAGTTAATATGGTATTGCCTATCCTGACAGACACTGATACATTCAAGCCCTCTTCTTGTTCCTGTAGAATACAAAGGAAGGGAAAAGTTGCCATTGTCTAGACCATTTACAAATTAGCTCTGAAGCTTCTTTCCTTGTAAGATGAAATAGGTTTCTATAGCCATTAATTAAGTCATAACATAAAACAGTACTTTATATTTTGAGATTAAAATTTAATTTCTTTGGAAAATGAAGAGCAAACCCAAGTTACGTAAAAATGAATTTAAAACAATGTAATTTTAGATTGTAATACTTATAAGGTAAACTATTTTTGGTACAGAACATGGAAGTATTACTTTTTCTATCTAAATGAAATTTTTATTTAAATGAAATTTTATTTAAAAGCAACCATTTTATTTTTTAAGTTTTTATTTGAATTCTCTTCGTTAAACTACACTATAATATTAGTTTCATTCAGATGTACAATATAGTGATTCACTTCCATACATCACCTGGCGCTCATAAAACAAGTGCACTCCTTAATCTCTATCCCCTATTTAACCCATCACCCACCCACCTCCCCTCTCATAACCATCAGTTTGTTTTCTAGAGGTAGGATTCTGTTTCTTGGCTTGCCTCTCTCTCTCTCTGTCTCTCAATTTCTTTTTCTTCTTTTTTCTCCCCTCTTCATTTTTTTTCTTAAATTACACACTGAAACCAACTATTTTAAAGTGTACAAACCAGTGGCATTTTGTACATTCACAATGTTGTATACATTTATTTCCAAAACACTTTAATACTCTCAAAACAGACCCAGAATCCATTAAGCAATGCTCCTATTTCCTACTTCTCACTCTGTGCAAACATTTATCTGCTTTCCTTTTCAGTAAATTTACATATACTGGAAGCTTCACATATAAGGAATATGTGACATTTTATATCTGACTTCTTTCATTTAATGTTTTTGAGGGTTATTAGAGTTGTATCATGGTTCAGTACTTCATTTCTTTTATAGCTGATAATATTCCATTAAATGTTCAAGGAAAACTGTCCTGTTTCTATCTTTTAGCTATTATGAATTCATATGGGACTTTTTTTGAATATTTTCAATTCTTTTATATAGTTACTGATAACTAGAATTGTTGGGTCATATAGTGCTACTATATGGTTTCTTCTAAGGGTTTTATGTTTACAAGTCTTGCATTTAGCTCTCTAACCCATTATGAGTTAATTTTTGTATATACTGCAAAATATGGTCCTATTTCATTCTTTTGCATGTAGTAATCTAGTTTTCCCAAAAAATCTTTTTCTTGAAGAGACTTTTTTCCCATTCTTGCCTCCTTTGTTATGGACTAATTGGCCATATAATTGTGGGTTTATTTCTAGGATCTGTATTCTTTTCCATTGATATTTGTCTATTTTTGTGCCATTATCATACTGTTTTGATTACTACCTTGCAATATGTCATGATATCTGTGAGAGTGATGCTACAGCTTTGTTTATCTTCCTCAAGACTACTCTGACAATTCAGGATCATTTTTGGTTCCATGCAAGTTTGTAGGTACGTGGTATTTTGATATGCATTGCATTAAATCTATAGATTGCTTTGGATAGTGTCAAGATTTTAACAACATTTATTCTCCCAATCCATGAACATGGGACATCTTTCCATTTCCTTGTGTCATCTTCAATTTCTTTCATCAATGTTTTACAGTTTTCAAAGTATAGGTCTTTCACCTCTTTGGTTAACTTTATTCCAAGGTATTTTATTCTTTTTGATGAAATTGAAAATAGGATTGTTTTCTTAATTTCTCTATCTGCTACATCATTATTAGTGTATAATAAAATTACTTTCTTAAATTTATATTTTCATTGTCTATTCCAATTTTACAAAAGCACAACTGGCATTGGTGCATTGATTTTATATCCTGCAACTTTGCTGAATTTGTTTATAGCTCCAGATGGAAGTGGGTAGAAATTTGTCATGTATAGCTACAGTAGCAGCATTACTTTTTTGTTTTTTTGCTTAGAAGATTATAAGTCCTATAATATTTTTAAATACTATCTTAATTTTGATTTTAACAAAAATCACTGCCTAAAAATAACTTACTTGTGTTTGTAGGTTGATCATAGGAGAGGTATATTACACACAAAAAAATAGTAGACTTTAAGAAATAGGAAACAATAACTGGCCCACAGTCTTACACCATATACAAAATGAAATTCAACATGGATTAAAGACCTAAAAGTGAGACAGACAGACACACACACAATCTTGGAAGAAATCACAGGCATTAAGTTCTCTGACATCAACTGTTGCAGCCAGCAACTCCTGACACATGGGAAACAAAAGCAAAAATGAACTATTGGGACCTTATCAAGATAAAAGGCTTTGGCACAGTGAAGGAAACAATCAACAAAACTAAACAGCAACCTACAGAATAGAAGATATTTGCAAATGACATATCTCATAAAGATTTAGTACCCAAAATATATAAAGAACTCATCAAACTCAAGAGCCAATAACCAATAATCTAATTTAAAATGATCAGAAGACATGAGCAGACATTTTTCCAAAAAAGACATCCAGATGGCTAGTAGACACATCAAAAGATGCTCAACATCACTCATCACCAGGAAAATGCAAATCAAAATTACAATGAGATATCACCTCACACCTATCAGAATGGCTAAAATTAACAACTCAGGAAACAACAGGGAGTTAATGAGGATGCAGAGAAAGAGTGGAGAGAACACTTTTGCACTGCTGGTGGGAATGCAAACTGGTGCAGCTACTCTGAAAAACAGAATGGAGTTTCCTCAAAAATTTAAAGATAGAACTATCCTATGATTCAGCAATCACACTATTGGGTATTTACCCAAAGAATACAAAACTACAAATGTGAAGGAATACATGCTCCCCAAAGTTTATACCAGCACTATCAAAACTAGCCAAACTATGGAGAGAGCCCAAAGATGTGCCATATATACACAATGAAATATTTTTCATCCATAAAAAAAAAATAAAAGCTTGTCATTTGCAGTGATGTGGATGGAGCTAGAGTGTATAATGCTAAGTAAAATAGTCAGTCAGGGAAAGACACATACTATGTGATTGCATTCATAGAAACAAAACAAAAGAGAAAAGGGAAAAAAAGAGACAGACAAATTCAGAAAAAGAGTCTTAATTATAGTGAACCAGAGGGAGGTGGGAGGGAAGGTGGGTGAACTAGATGGTAGGTATTAAAAGTGCACTTGCTGCGGGCACCTGGATGGCTCAGTCAGTTGAAACTTAGGCTCAGGTCATGATCTCATGGCTTGTGAGTTCAAGCCCTGCATCAGGCTCTGTGCTGATAGCTCAGAGCCTGGAGCCTGCTTCAGATTCTGTGTCTCCCTCTCTCTCTGCCCCTCCCTTGCTTGTGCTCTCTCTTTCTCTCTCTCTCTTTCAAAAACAAATAAACATTAAAAAAAATTTTTAAAAGAGTGCACATGTTGTGATGAACACGAGGTGATGGATGTATGGAATTGTTTAATCATTATATTGTACAAGTGAAACTAATGTAACACTGTATGTAAACTACACTGGAATTAAAGAGTTTTTAAAAAAGGAATAGGAAATAATAGAAAGAGTATACAATTCAAATTTTATGGTCAACAAACACATGAAAAGATCATAGTCTTCAGCAATTCAAAAAATGCCAACCAAAGCAAAGTGAGATACTACATCATATACAGTAGGATGGCCATATCAATAAGACAACAATAGTGTTGTAAGGAGGTGGAAATCAGAATGTCTTACACACTTAGTGGGAAACAAGATGATAGAGGTAATTTGAAGACTAGTCTGGCAGTTCCTAAAGAGTTTAAACATAGAGTTATCAAACAGTCCAGGATTCTGTTTGCTTGTGTATATTCAAGAGAAATAAAACATACACATACCAAAACCCTACACACAAATGTTCACAGTAACATTACTGATAATAATTGAAAAGTAGAAACAACTCAATTGAAGAATAAACAAAATGTGTCATATTGATATGGAATAGTATTCTGCCATTAGTTATGAAATGTACACTTACAACTAGTTAAAATGGTAAGCTTGTGGTATTCTGATAACTGTTTACAACATGGGTAAACCTTAAATCATTTTGGTAAAGGAAAGAAGCCAGACACAAAAAAAGATGACAGACATATACTGCATGATTCCATTTTTAGGACTTATTCATATCTATGATAACAGAAAGTTGATTAGTGGTTGTGGAGATGTGAGAAGTGACTATTAATGAGTATGGGGCTTCTTGCTGAGGTGATGAAATGTTGTGAAATTTGGCAGAAGCCTGAATTACACAGCTCTGTAAATACACTAAAAACCATTGAATTTGTATACTTTAAAATGAAGAATATTACGCTGTGTGAATTATATTTCAATAAAGCTGTTTTAGAAAAAGCAATTCTAGAATCATGGGGAGAAGTAGATCTAATTATCTGAAAGATTAATATCAAAACATCAACCTACAGTAAATCTGGTTTTATGAAATATAAAGAAACATGCAGATAAAACTGCTACACAATGAAAACAAAAAATCTAAAGATAGGGGCACCTGTGTGGCTCAGTGGGTTGAGTGTCTGATGTCAGACCAGGACATGATCTTGCACATCATGGGTTTGAGCCCAATGTCCAGCTCTGTGCTGATGATCAGAGCCTGGAGCCTGCTTCAGATTCTGTGTCTCCCTCTCTCTCTGCCCCTCCCTCACTCTGTCTCTCTGTCTCCCAAAAATAAATAAACATTAAAAAAATTTTTTTTAATCCAAACATAAACATTTGAGCAGAAATGATATACTTAATGTAGCATAATAAATTAATGATGCTGATAACCCAGACCAAGTAGATAAACTTCTGGGGGAAAAATGTCAAGAATATTGTTAAATGAAACAGTATACAAATCAGATCAACAAACCTAAAAGCAAAGAATTCTCTTACACCGTCAAAATAACAATTAACCCTTGAGTGTAATTTTTAAAGGAACAAATGGGTACTTCTTTATTTTGCAATTCCTCAAACACATTCCGCTATGTGAATTTTATTAACATAAAATCAAACTCACAAACTGTGAGATCATGATCTGAGGTGAAATAAAGAGGTGTTTAACCCACTGAGCCACCACGCACCTTCTATTTGGCAATAATTTTTATGAAAGATTTTAGCTCCCACCCCCCTTTATATAGGTATGAAGAAACGCAATATCAAGTTTGTACAAATGCAGTAAGAGGGAAATGTGTGCATGGCAAGTCCATTGTTAAGTGAAACAGAGTACATAAATACAAACAATTTGTATTCTACTAATGGTTTTAGTATTCCAAAATTGCTATGCTAAGTACCTTTATTATAAAGCCAGGTGGGTAAAGGAACAGCCAGTAAGTTCTTAGACTTTGCTCATTTAGACGCGACTTAAAATGGTAAACGAAAGGAGGGCAGTTGGGCTTGCGGGTTCTGTAAACGTGTAACCTGATAAAAACAACACAACAGAATACAACAGAACACATCACCACACAACACAACAACGCCCACTTTACATACACTGATCTTTAAGCCATTCCGGTCTACTGCGCAGGCTTGACACGCGCAGCGGTCCCTTAAATAAAAAGATCCGGCACCTCTATTTGTAATTGTGCTCTTCCGTTCCGTTGAAGAACTATTTAGGATTAGTCGAGTGCCTGGTTTGTGGTGCTTGTTTTCTTGTGGTGAACTCCCTTCTGTGCCTTCAGATCTTACCTGCCCATATAGCACATCTTTCAGTTTTTGAGATAGCTCAGCACCTGAAGAATTGATCCGCGGAGTGACACGGAGTGTGAAGCAGCCGGAAAAGCTTGCTGGTCAAGATGGTGGTTGAAAACTGAGTGGTGTGAATAACTGCATGAATTAAACTGTTGAATTTGAAGGAAAATAAAGGCCTGCTGGGACTTAGGTTTTAGCTATCAACAAACTATACGCCACTGAAGAAAGAGGAAATCCTTTTACAGAATAGCATCGGAGCGCGACATGGAGACGGGAACAGACGACTTCCTACCGCCGCCAGAGTGCCCGGTGTTCGAGCCTACCTGGGCGGAATTCCGAGACCCGCTTGGCTACATCGCAAAAATCAGGCCCATTGCAGAGAAGTCCGGTATTTGCAAGATCCGCCCACCCGCGGTAAGCCTCTGAAGCCTCATTTGGGGATGGATTTGCGTTAAGACTGAGCGTTAGGGTGCTGTGCTGGTAAACAAGGCCTTAACCCTTTTGTTAACTGCTGTTAATTAAATTCTGTAACTAAGTGTAATTGCTCATTTTGTAAGTGACTATAATGGGTTGGCATCAAAAAGTTCGTATCTAATCGCCACACGCAGTGCAGTTCTAAAAATCTGTTTTAGGAATGAAAAGCTTTGATTCGAAATTGGTTCTACCCTGTACGACTACTTAGGCGTGTGTAGTAGAGGGATATTTATCTCTTAAACTTACGTTGAAGGAAGTTTTAATGTATTTATCATACTTGATAGCGAAACAAAGGAACGTATAAATTGTCTTACTAGGCGCTGGGCTTGGAATGGCTTAAATTTGTTACATGACCCGTGGTATAAGAAATACAGAGAATAGAATCCTTACCACCAATTAAATTGGAATTACTTCGTGTACAGGTCTCTCCTCTGGGTTTGCTTTACTCAAAACTGCTAACTCAGTTCTTATGTTTGAATTAAGAATGCAAACTAAATTGCTTGTCGGGTATGGGTTTAATTTATATGCGCATCAAAGGGGTGTCCTCTAACTGCAGTGTATTGCTCATTTATGCGATACTCAATCTGACTACATATCTTCTATTTGGGTGGGTATACTTTTTAAAAAAGTATTACTAGTTACATACTACTATTCTTAACAGGATGTGGGTGGGAATAAATAATACTCTAGTTTTCAAAATCAGTTTCTCATCGTATTAGATTTTTCTTCACTTCATTAAGAATCTTCCTCATTTTTGGAGGAGACACACCAAGGATAATTCTTTGTGTTTTGTTTGTTTTTTGGGGGTTTGCCCTTGGTTTTCAGTTATATGATTTTTAAAAGACAACCATTTGAACCTTCAAGAGCAAAATATAGCAACCAAAAGTCTTAAAAAGAAGGACTATTAAACTGGAGACAAATCATTCTACTTCTCAACATCTTCATCCTTTGCTATACCATAATAAATTCATTTACTTTCTTCTAGGACTGGCAGCCTCCCTTTGCAGTAGAAGTTGAAAACTTCAGATTCACGCCCCGAATTCAGAGGCTAAATGAACTAGAGGTAAAATTGGAAGCCACCCTTTTATGCTGGAATTTGAGCTCTGATCTTATTTCACTGGTAGTTTTATAACAATGTAGTTAAGCATATAAGTTTTAAAGCAGATATATTTTGATCCTAATACCAGTTCCATTTTTTTCCCAGAATAATGATTTTGGAGAAAGTCCTCTGCAAAAGGCAAGGACATGAAGGCTTGCTTGCTTGCTTGCTTGCTTGCTTTATTTATTTATTTATTTATTTATTTATTTATTTATTTATGGATTTTTTTTCCCTCTCCATACCTACATAATTTATCATTTTTTATTTTTGCTGATTTCTTTCATAGAAGCAAAGTTCAGAGCATGGTCATACATGGTCAGCTTCTCTATTTTTTTTAGTTGTGTATAGAGTACAAGTGCTGTCTTAAAGGAAGATATTAGATTGAGCCTTGCTTATCATTTGTTAAGTGCAAGAATAGCGCTTTAGATTTAGAGATGAAAGATTCTGACTTTGAGTCATCGCTCTTAAAGCTCCCTTTTAAGACTGAGGAATCTGCTTATTTGAGCTTTTCATAGACACTGGTGGTGAGATAGACAATGAAATCTAGACTGTAGCCTAGGAGAGCACCATAATTAATGGACTAAAGTTGAAAGAGTAAGCCAATTTCATAGGACTGTCTCTTCCCCAGGCTCAGACCAGAGTAAAATTAAACTATTTGGACCAGATTGCAAAATTCTGGGAAATCCAAGGTTCTTCATTAAAAATTCCCAATGTAGAACGGAGGATTTTGGATCTCTACAGCCTTAGTAAGGTAAGAGTACTTCTGCTTTAAGAAGGAAAAATAAATAAAAAGCCTTGGCTTTTTAGGAAACCTTCTGTGGTTGAACTTTGTGTTTCTAGGCAAGAAAGGAGAGAACAGAGATCCTGCCAAGATTTTTTGACACCATCTTTGAGTCCTGGAACAGTTGGCATTGGCGGGAGTGCACCGTCCTCATATTTAACCCTAACTGCTGTTTTTCAGGTTTCTTAGTCTGCTCACAGTTAATCTATATAACTTTCATTATCCTTGCAGATTGTGATGGAGGAAGGTGGCTATGAAGCCATCTGCAAGGACCGTCGTTGGGTCCGAATTGCCCAGCGCCTCAACTACCCACCAGGCAAAAACATTGGTTCGCTGCTACGATCTCACTATGAGCGCATCATTTACCCCTATGAAATGTTTCAGTCTGGGGCCAACCTTGTGGTGAGGTGTCTTAACTGGTTTGGGGCCTGATTTGATTTTGTTCTTTGTGGTCTTTCTTTTTCTGGGTTGAGCTTTCTTAGTATCCTAAGTACATTTCTAGCATTAGAAATTCTAGGAATTGGGTCTGAAAATAATTCTCAGCCTATAAAAAAAGTATACAGTATATTTTTAAAGCAGTTGTACCTAGTAGGCTAGCTAAATGAGAATTAGAATATCTTTTTTTTCTATCTTTCTCTCTGAAGTGTTGGTGTTTACTAGGATCTTTTTATGGATAAGATAATAGAATATAAGTTAGAGAAAAGCAGTTCCTATTTTAGGCCTTCCTCCTTGAACAATATAATTTCTTAAGAAATTACTATATTTCCTGAGGATAGTTTAGATACAGAGAATTACAGGATAAATTTTTGGTAATTGGACTTAATTCAAAAAGGAGTGGGAACTAATTTGACCATTTATCTTAAATAATGTTTTTAGGTTTTATTATTTCCAGAGCATTTTATAAAATTATGTGAATAGCCATAAATGGATATAGGTTTATAATATAGGTTTGATACTTATATTGTTTTTTAGACAATATTTATAATTGTTAGGTTTGATACTTATATTGCCCATTTTTCAGACAAAAATTGGAACAGAGAGCTCAGGCATAGAAAGTAAGGATAAAATCCTAAGTTCACATCTGGCAGTCTAGTTCCAAAGACTGTTCCTCACTATGTTTTACTGGTTATATATAAGCAAAGTTGTAGAAGAATTCTCATCATATTGTTCTATTAGTGCAGAGAATAAAAGTGTCATTTGGAAAGAAATACAGCTTTCATTGTTAGAGATTTAAGATGAAGGAATCACTTGATTATTTGTTAATTTTAAATGTGACTCAGTTTCTCATTTGTTTTCTTATGTTCCCAGCAGTGTAACACTCACCCATTTGACTATGAAGAAAAAGACAAGGAATACAAACCTCATGGCATTCCCCTAAGACAGTCTGTGCAGCCTTCCAAGTTCAGTAGCTATAGTCGGCGGGCAAAAAGACTACAGCCTGATGTGAGTGCCTCTTTTTTTTTTTTTTTTTCCTGTAAACTTCCAGAATTTGTCTAGGACTTGTTCAGTCCATTTCTATAGGACACTACAGCTGGTTCAAATTGAATTAATTGAAAATGAATGAGTTATTTTGTTTTATATGTATCATTTGCAGTGTTTGTGTTTACCTACTTTTGCTTTTACATATTTTGAAAGCAAACATCTATCTTTAATATTTAAGAATATAAAATATAGGGGTGAGTTTTTTAAATCTTGGGATAGTTTTTAGAAAGCTTTCAGTTGTTTGGTTTTTTAATTGTGAGTTTTTGTTCTGTGTTCTTTTATCACATGGAGAGTCAGCCACAAGAGAAGCTCAGGAAAATAGAGCTATACTCAGAAAGCTCAGCTTGTCACACAGAAGCATGGGTGAGGTTGTAGAAATGTCAGGAGCAGGGAAGATCCTAGGTCATGGCCTTATTTGGGTTTTCCAGTAAGGGCAAGGCAAGGTAGGGTAATTGTTTAGGATTGGCTAGTCTGAACAGTTTTCATGGGCTCTAAAAAACAAAGAGTGTTTCTCATTTGCCTGGCATCTGGCCCTGGGATGATTAAGGCAAGGAATGAAGAAGACTAATGGGAGGTATGGCCCTTTTGTTTTGCATATCAAAGGCATGCGCTTTGCTGGGTACTTTGCTATCTCAGATATTGGATAGCCTCAGAGGAGCAGTCTCTCCCCAGTCCGTAGGATTTTCAACATGTCGAACAATATAATGTTTGAAAATTAAAAATATAAACAATACAGACTTGTAATTTCTCTTCTTGCTAATAAACCTGTATTGTGTGTCTATGTATGTTCTCATAGAATTTTGGATGTTTCTGTTTCTGAAATACATTCAACCAGGAAAACATTCTATATCCTTAGATGTATAGTGAATAATCCTAACAGACTTTATTTTAGTATTTGGATGTAGAGGGAAGAAATGAGAAATGGTGACCTAGTTTAAATTATTGAAATTCAGATGGATTCTGCATTGATGATTTAGTTCTTCAGGTAGTATCTGAGAATTATCTGAATAAGAATTTTTCTGAATAAGAAAAATGAGCCATCTAATGATTTGGAAATCAGTAAAATTTGTTTGAAAGTGGTAAGTAGCAGCTAAGGTTACAACGGTTTTTCAAATCAAATCTTTAGACACTTTATTCCTGAGAATGAGATTCTTCACTTTCCTGGGAAGGTTTTAAAGATTCTTGAAAACTGTGAGGTTACCCAAACCAGAAAGATGTTGTGTTTCCAGAACCTTAGGAGGAAAAAAGTTGCATGTTCTACATGAAGCAGAAAAGAAGTAAATGAAGTAGCAGAGAAATTAGGACTAACATCATTTTTTTTCTAATTTGGACATTGGTGTTTGTAACATAAGAATGAATAGTGAGATGTCTGAAAGGTTAAGAATAATACTGTCTTATTTCATATTTAAAAGCAAGCATTAGCTCTTTTAGAAGGTGTTTGCTTTGTTAGAAACTATCTATATTCCAAAGTAAAATGTTAAGTATAATGTATGCAGCGTGACTAATACACAGTGTAAAATTGTAAATACGGTGTATGTGGCAACTAGGAGCCCCATGCCTGCAAAGTTGTGGAATCTTTCACAGCCCATTTTCAATCTGTGTCTTCTATTAAACTCTCCTGAATGATAAGTCAGAAGTGCTTAATCTCAGTTATAAGTTGAAATTGTAGAATAATTATGTATTTCTTTATATGTAACCAGTTGGCAAATCTAAATGTATAAAAGATGCGCAACCAAGCCTCTTTTAAGCTATTAAAATTTCAAAGGTGCATACCCTCCTGATTTGACTTCTGTTAATTAATGTTTTAGAATAGTATGCAGCAAATATATGGGTGTTTGTTCAGGTCTTAATTTGTAAAAGTGACTGGCTATGTGGAGAGTTCAGGGCCACCACAAGAAAAGTTTTAAAGTTACATTTCCATTAGAAACAAGAGACATAGCATATCACACAGGGCCACAAGATGAAGCATCAAAGTTACTAAGGATCAGAAAGCAAGGGGAACTCTTAGGCCACAGCCTTTATTAGAGACTCCTTGGGAAAACTGAGGTAGTATAGGATAAACATTTTAGGATTAAATAGTTTGAATTATACCAACAAACATTGAAGCATAGGAATTTTTCTTTCCTTTCCTTTCCTTTTCTCTTTTCTCTTCTTTCTTCTCCCTCCCTCCCTCCCTTCCTTCCCTTTCTTCCTTCCTTCTTTTCTTGTCTTCCTTCCTCCCTCCCTCCCTCCCGCCCTCCTCCCTCCCTCCCTCCCTCCCTCCCTCCCTCCCTCCCTTCCTTCCTAATCCTTCCTAGTCCTTCCTTCCTTCCTTTCTGCCTCCCTCTTCCTCTCTCTCTCCCCTCTCCCCCCTCCCCCCTCCCCCTCTTCCTCTCTCTCTCCCTTCCTTTTCTCTTCTCTTTCTCTTTCTCTTTCTCTTTCTCTTTCTCTTTCTCTTTCTCTTTCTCCTTCTCTTTCTCTTCTCTTCTTTTTTCTCTTTTCTTTTCTTTTTTTTTTCTTTTCTTTTCTCTTTTCTTCTTTGTTTCTTTCTTCCTTTTTTAAATTCAAGTTAGTTACCATATAGCATAGCATACTGTTAGTTTCAGGAATAGAACCGAGTGATTATCTGTTGCATGTGACACCTAGTGTTCATCCCAACAAGTGCCCTCCTTAATGCACATCATTAAGGATGTGCATTTAGCCCATCTGCCCACCTACCTCACCTCAAGCAATCCTCAAGTTTGCTTCTCTGTATTTAAGAGTCTTATGGTTTGTCTCCCTCCCTTTTTTATGTTATTTTTCCTTCCCTTCCCTTATATTCATTCTTTTTGAATTTAAATTCCACATGTGAGTGAAGTTGTAGGATATTCATCTTTCTATGACCGACTTATTTTGCTTAGTATAATACATCTAGTTCCACCCATCTTGTTACAGACCGCAAGATTTTATTCGTTTTCATTGTTGAGTGATATTCCATTCCATATATATATATACCACATCTTTTTTATACATTCATCAGTTGGTGAACATTTGGTCTCTTTCCAAAATTTGGCTATTGTTGATGGCACGGAGCATAGTGACTTTCTGAATTTGTTTCAGACCTGGCCAAGTGTTGATTTAAGGAAGGGAAAATAATGTCTTAGTGTATGAGGGTTAGATAAGGAGGTGGTTGCTAGTATAGAGTTGGGATTGCTTGGGTTGCACATGAAAGGTGAGCTCACCTACAAGTGAGTCTTTAGGAATTAGCTGACCCCGAGAGGAGCAAGTCTTCTCAGCCAGCAGTATTCTCCAAAGGATGTCAAAATATAAACTATAAAACATTAAAAATGTGATTAATACAACTAATTACATCATTATTTATAATACCAAAAAATGAGAAACAGCACCAAGGATATAATAAGAGTGGCTTAAGTTATTTCTGTAGTAGTTATAATCAAATAATAAGCTATAGAAGAGATGTATGTGTTCATAGTCCCAGAAATTTAATTCTTGGATAGACCTCCATTTTGAACTCCAGAGTCCTGTTTCTCTCAGTCTTATTCATCTGATCTTTGAGAAATTATTTTTCCTACCGCCATTGTCTCTTCAGTTGATCCTTTGTTTATCATGTATTGTCATACAGTATGTATTGCATACTTAAGTTATTTGGGGAATAGAACAAGCCAGAAAATATGTTATTACATGTATTTGTATATAGATCTAGAATAAAACATACAGAAACAATCCTCAGGCTTTAAATAGAAAGGGGAAGTACAATAATACTTTAAAATTATAATGAAAATGGACAGAAACACAGATAAAATATATCTCATGGTGTCCACTAAAAAGAGATACGTGCTAGAAAATGGCATATAATATGTGTATTTATGACACATAATGGATTTACAGTTTCCCAAGATACCTGAATATAGTGTGGGAAGAAAGTTAAAAGTCTGAGTTCAGACTGAAATGATGTTCTTCTGTCTTCCCATTTGCAGCTTAAATTGTGCTGTCAAAAGAAATTTATTTACATTTATTGAATTCTTTAGTATAAATTATACGTTTTAGATACTTAAGCTTAACTGTCCTTGAAAACACAGGAGTATTTTGTCATTTCATTTGTTGCATGAAACAAATTGAGAAAATGAATTACCACTCAAATTTGTCTATTCACTTACTCCTGCCTGGCTATATGCTACCCACAAGTAAAAATACATCAGTAAGAAAGAGTTAAAAATAAGTGGAAGCAGTTGAATGGATTCAATCTATGTGGCCTTTTTTGGAATGTTTTGGAGCCTAAAATATGTATTTGTATATGTATACCTCACTTCCTTCTTTGAACTTTCTGTTAATAGCCAGAACCCACAGAGGAAGATATTGAGAAGAATCCAGAGCTAAAGAAGCTGCAGATCTATGGGGCTGGTCCCAAGATGATGGGGTTGGGACTCATGGCCAAAGATAAAACTTTACGGAAGAAAGGTAAAGCCTAATAGGCTAAGAGACAATGTGAGGGAGAGATAGTTTGTTGATTTTGATAGGAGAATAGATTTGTTTGTTTTCAGATTTGTTTCTGACTGCCCTAGATAAAGAAGGGGTCATATGCCCCCCAACTGTTTTGATGAAGGAGGAACCAAGAGAGGATGGGAAAGTGATGTCAACATTGCCCAAAGAGGACTTGAATCACAGCCTAGAGCCCTGCACCAAGCTGACCATGCGACTGAGGAGGAGTCACAATAGTGCCCAGTTTGTAAGGACTTAATCTATGATATTCTAACATGTTTTTAAACTATGAGGACGATATGGAACCTGAGGTTATGTTGTCCCACATTACCTTCTCCTCCCTTCCTTTTACTTCTGGGCCCTTCATATATGAAGAGACTGATGGTTAGGAAGGAGAAGAAATATGCAAAATATTGTAGTCAGGAGGAAAATTTGTATCTCCTATATTTTAATTCAGGACTTTTCAGCAAACTGTTGTATCTTTTCAACCCCAATAATAAGCATTTTTTGAACTTTATACTTTCATATGGTACGAAATGTGAAAGCTATTTGTTTCTGGCAAATGCTTCACAAGTATCATATTTCATAATAGTATTTCTCTTGTGTGATCTTTCTTTACAGGTCTCTCATGTATATAAGTCTTCTCTTGTTTCATACAGCTTACCAGAAATATCATTTGAATATTCTGTAGTCTAATGTTTCCAAAATGGTAAATTCCCTTTTTTGGTTGTCCTTTATTTCTAGCAAACTTCATTTTATCTTTTATAATTTTTTCTACACCTCCTACTCTGTCGTTGTTAATGTTCCTAGAAATTTTGTCTTTGGACAGACTTCTGTTTTGAGCTCCAGGCTCCTGTGTTTTCTGTTAATTGTCTGCACCTAATCACTGAAAGATTATGTATAGTATCATCATGTTCCCAGTTTACGACTGTTTGTCATCTTATGGACTATTGCAAGGTCTTATCTTCCATGCTTGAAGTTTGGAAATCGCTTAAGACTCTTCTGTCACTCCTACATCTAGTTGGTCACCCACTAGCCTTTTTTTTTTTTTTCTTTTTTTTTTTTTTGTATAGTATAGTGTGTATACACAAAAATATGGTCTTTATTTCAAAATTCTTTTTTTTAATACATGAAAATAAAGCTTTGCGTATTTTTGTACTTTTAATTAACTGCTGTTATTTTATATACTCTCATGTTGGCTTCCTTGTTCATTGTTATATTTGAGAGATTCATTCATATTGTATAAGTTTTCACTGTATTCTGTTGTATTAATTACAATTCTTAATAATACAACCTCAGTATGATTTCTTAATGTCTTATTATTTATGGAATTTTTGGTGGTTTGCAAATTTAGGAATACATTCAATAATACTACTGTTAAATACATGCTATTAGATATGTAGCTATTTCTATTATATACATAAAAGGACTGAAATTGCTGTGACTGAAGGTCACTGCTATACACACAGTATGTAAGTATGCTAATGTACATATATGTGTGTCAATATGTGTATGTTTTGTATATTAATGTATGTGTATGTCCCATAAACTAATAAGACAATATACAAGTGTGTATTTCTGTAGCTGCACACACACAGCATATATTTTCTCCCACTCTGTAAGTCACCTCTTTCCTGTCTTTACTCATCATTTTACTTCTGGATCCTCCCAATATAGTACTACTGCAAGTAGTTTTTCTAATATCCTGGTAAAAATGTATTGGTGTGTTTTTTTAACTACTAATACTAGATTATTTCAATATTACATAAGTATCCAAGTTGTTTAGCCTTGACCTAGTGTTTTGGTCTGGTGGTCTACTACTTTGGTGACCAAGCTAAATTATCTAAATTAAAGACACAGTTTAGAATGAAAATGGACACCTATTGAAGTTTACACCAGAATAACATACCACTGGACATTTGGTCAATTGGGCTTATTATGTTCACCTGCATTGATGTATTTTATTATTAACCATATGTAATTTTCTGAATGATCCATGCCAGTTTATATCTTCATGATTTGGATTTGTCCCATTGAAATCTTACATAAAAAGGGTACTTTACTCTCTAAGCACCTTAATCATTGTTCATTTCTTGACATGTTGTATTATTTAATAATTGTTTGTGTCATGTCATATTTTCACTAAATAGTGAACTCATGAGTAGAATATGACATAGTTGTTGATTGGTGGTACATGCTTAAAATAAATGGTGTGGAAACCTGGGACAGGATGTCATGGAGCAAGCAGCTTATAATTTTATTTTATTTTTCCTCATAGGTTGAGACCTATGTTTGCCGAATATGCTCCCGTGGGGATGAAGTTGACAAACTTCTTCTTTGTGATGGCTGTGGTGACAATTACCACATCTTCTGCCTAATGCCACCCCTTCCTGAAATCCCTAGAGGGGTCTGGAGATGCCCAAAGTGTATCATGGCGGTATGCCTGTTGACTATTAATATTTTAAATTTCATTCTTTGTAATTTTTTAAAATCTAGCCTCCTGGTTTTAAGTGAGTATAGAATAGGTGTGAGTTGCTGCCCTTTTATAAATTAATACTTTAGGGGCATCTAGCCAACTTAGTCATTTGAGCATGCAGCTTCGGCTCAGGTAATGATCTCATGGTTGGTGAGTTTGTGCCCTGCATTGGGCTCTGTCTGACAGCTCAGAGCCTGGAGCTTTCTTCACATTTTGTGTCTCTCTGTCTCTCTTCCTCTCCTGCTCATGCTCTTTCTCTCTCTCCCTCTCTCTCTCTTTCTCTCTCTCTCTGTCTCTCGCTCTCAGAAATAAATAAAACATGAAAAAAATAAGTTAATTCTTCTGTCAGGTTTTGATTAGCTATCAGTTAATAAGCAACAGTGGCTGGACAGACTATCTGTAGGATTGTAGAGATTTAAGAGGGAAGGGTTATAATACAAATGATGTGAACCATGGGAACAAAGGAAAAGGTTTAGTAGATACTAAAGAAACCACCAGCCTTGAAACATAATAAAAAGTAGCCATAGAGCATAAGATGTATCTCCTGCTGTTCTTTTCATGTTCTTTGACTATTTGCCTTTTCTTGCTGAAATACTTTCCTATTTCAGGAGTGTAAGAGGCCCCCTGAAGCCTTTGGCTTTGAGCAGGCTACCCAGGAGTACACTTTGCAGAGCTTTGGTGAAATGGCAGATTCCTTCAAGGCTGACTACTTCAACATGCCTGTGCATGTATGTGATTGTGGAATGGGGATACGGGGATTAGTGTCTCATAGTTTTAGTGCTCATAGAGACATGGGGCCAAAATACAACATGCTATGATCATTTTTTACATCTTTTGTCACAGATGGTACCTACAGAACATGTAGAGAAGGAATTCTGGAGGCTGGTTAGCAGCATTGAAGAAGATGTAACGGTTGAGTATGGAGCAGACATTCATTCCAAAGAATTTGGCAGTGGTTTCCCTGTCAGCAGTAGCAAAAAGAACCTGTCTCCTGAGGAGGAGGTAATGTGATTTGTAACTCATTAACAGCACAGATAGGGAAAGTCATTTTAGCATGTGAAACCATTTGTTCTTGTGAGTCCTTCTGTATAGAGCTTTTTTTTACAAAATAGAAATGTAGATAAGGTTTACTGTCAGTGGATGATCTGTGAGTAACCCGGAATTTGCATAACTTCCATTCTGCATTGGTGGTGGCAGAAAACACAAGGAATAGTATGGTATCTCAGCATTATCAGTTAGGAGCCACAAGGGTCCCTCCTATTTCCCTGAAAGTAAATACTTAGAGTTTACCGAAGATACTGTATGATCAAGAAAAACATGTGCTATGACCACTTTATTCATATTCATATTTATAGTTTGGAATAAAAAGCATTGGGAAGTACCCTCATTGAGTTTTTATTTGTGTTCATCATGTGGAACAGATGGAGTAATACAGAAACTACTAATTTTATCCTTTGGTACAAGACAATAGCATGTATATAGTTGGATCCATTTACATGTCCTAAAATTTCATTAATTGGGGTAACTGGGTGGCTCAGTCAGTTAAGCGTCTGACTCTTGATTTTGGCTCAAGTCCTGATCTCATGGTTTGTGGGTTCAAGCCCCACATTCGGCTCTGCAATGACAGTGTGGAGCCTGCTTGGGATTCTCTCTCTCTCCCTCTGTCTGTTCTTTCCTTGCTCTTTCTCTTGTTTTCTCTCTCAAACTAAATAAATAAATTTAAAAAAATTTTAAATATGAATAATCATATTAGAAATTTCTGATGGAGAATCAAACAATACGAGTGAAGAAGACACTGAAAAATTGTGCATCTTGTGTATTATGGGTAATTATTCCTGTTTATTCCTTTTCTGATAGTCATCCTACAATGTTGGCCAGTAATGCATTATGAGACAGTTGATGCAGATAACAAAAGTAGCAAATTAAGAAGGTAGAAATTTTCAGAAAGACTTAGCACTAGTCTGTATGTATTACCTAACTGCATATGTGGGTGAGGGTATAATATCTTTGTATACATATATGGGAGCACTTGAACAGTCTGTTTTTACAAAAAATAGTTCAGTTTCCTAAATAAAAGTATTATATAGCTGCAGAAAATTAAAAATATAAAATAAGAAAAGGAGGAAATACCTGTAGTTTCCCTTACTAACATCTTGGTATTCTTGGAATTAGTATTTGGCAGTTGGATACAACTGATCAGGATGTCATGAAACTATAAGAGAATATATATAGTTTCTTTGTCAGTTATAAAACATAACATTAAATAATCCACATTTGAATCTGAGAACTAATTTTTTAATACTTCATTTCTGAGACAGGGAGAGTGCACAAAAAGTGTGCTGAAGCAGGGAAGGGCAGTGAGAGAGGGACACTCCAGGCTCCACACTGTCAGCATAGAATCCAATGTGGGGCTCGAACTCACAAACCATGAGATCATGACCTGAGCCAAAGTCGGATGGTTAACTGACTGAGCCACCCAGGCACCCCTTCCTAATATTTTAAAAAAAATTATTTATTTATTTATTTATTTATTTATTTATTTATTTATTTATTTATTTATTTATTTAGAGTGAGCACAATTAGGGGAGGGGCAGAGAAAGGGATGGAGAGAATCCCAAGCAGGCTCCACACTGTCAGCACAGAAGCTGATGTGGATCTTGAACTCACAAATTGTGAGGTCATGACCTGAGCTGAATTTGGTTGCTTAACTGACTGAGCCACCCAGGCACCCCAGAACTGATGTTTTCTAATACAATTACATCTATTTCTGTTTTTCTCCACAAGTCACAAGTCTTGTGAGTCTCTCAGTCTCAAAAGGAGACAAAAATTTGTCATAATTTTCTTTCAGTGTATAACTGTATATGAATATATGATATCCTTATTTTGAGCATTACAAATATTATGCTATATATATTTCTGATTGCTTTTTATAATCAGTGTTAGGCTTTGAAAAATCATCCATATTTTTGTTTATGGCTTGAATTTAGTTATTCACTATTGTATAATATCCCATTGAGATTATCCATTTATCCATTTTTCTGGTGGATTACTTCCAGTATTTGGCTTTTACATACATCATTTCACATGTCTCCTAAAGCAGCAGTTTCTAGGTTACATATTTGGACATGCATTGGAGTTATATCAGGTTAGACTAGTGAGAGAATCAAAATTTCTGTCTTCACCAACTTCATCACTTTTCATTAGGTTATTCCAAGTGTAGACTTTTAGAAGTATACAACTTATGGGGTGCCTGTAAAAGTATACAACTTACCGGGCACCTGGTGGGTGGCTCAGTTGGTTGGGTATTCGACTTCGGCTCAGGTTATAATCTCACGGCTTGTGAGTTTGATCCCTACGTTGGGCAATGTGCTGACAGCTCAGAGCCTGGAGCCTGCTTTGGATTCTGTGTGTGTGTCTCTCTCTCTCTCTCTCTCTCTCTCTCTCTCTCTGCCCCTCCCCACTCATGCTTTGTCTCTCTCTCTCTCTCTCTCTCTCTCAAAAATAAATAAACATTAAAAAAATTTTGTTTAAGTATACAACTTATATTATGTACGAACTCTTAGAAGCCCCAGGTACTTACAATGCACGTGTAGTGCTTGGATGTACGAGTGTGTGTATATATGGGTAAGTAAGTACTTGAGGTATTTTCATATGTAGTATTTCTCTCCCGGATGGGTTTGTTGTGCTGTTACTGATTTTATAATTTTCATAAACCAGATAAATGCAGTGGTCTCTTTTCCTGAGTTTCTACTTCTATATATCTTTCATATGGCGTATTTTACTGAGGCTTTAGGTATGTTTCTTATACGTAACTAACACAGAAATCATTTTTTAATCCATGTAAGGAGTTTTTTTAAATCCACATAAAATCAGTGATTTTTGATTATTTGCAGAAATTTTTCTGTCTTAGTTAGAATTTAATTTCCTTACCTTTTTAGGTTTCTTTTTCTTTTGTCTGATTTTCTCATTCCATTTTTGTCTTACCAATTCAATATATAGGAATATATGTGTGTGTATACGTATATGTGTATATGTTATTTTTCCTATTTTTTTGTTTAAGTTTAATGTTTAAGTTTATTTGAAATTTCTCACCATCCAAAGCAACATTAGATTGCTACAATTGTGTTTACCTCCCTTCTAATGTTTTTAAAAATTTTTATTTATGCCTCTTCTTTTTTTTCAATAAAATAGATATAATTTTAATTATTTTACATTTTCAGATTTAATATGGATTTATTCACTTTTATATATTTTTTCTTTTTGGCTTATTGTTATTCTTTTTTTTTTTTTTTTCAACGTTTTTTTATTTATTTTTGGGACAGAGAGAGACAGAGCATGAACGGGGGAGGGGCAGAGAGAGGGAGACACAGAATCAGAAACAGGCTCCAGGCTCTGAGCCATCAGCCCAGAGCCCGACGCGGGGCTCGAACTCACGGACTGCGAGATCGTGACCTGGCTGAAGTCGGACGCTTAACCGACTGCGCCACCCAGGCGCCCCGAGGCTTATTGTTATTCTTGAAACACAGATCTTTTTTCCAAAGGCTGTGTTCCTTTTTTTCTGAAATAAATAAATCCTTCACCGATTTCTTAAGTAGAGGTATTCATTAATTTTTATTTGTCAAAAAGAAATATTTCTTTGCTTTTATTCTTAAAAAGTTATATCTCTGGACATGTATAAATGTGGTATGGGAGTTATTTTCTTTGTGATACATTAAAAATATTGTTGAATTACTGACTTTGAGACATCCAATATGAATCTTACATTGATTTATAAGTAATTTAATCTGTTTTTCTTTTCTGCTTGCTGTAAGATGTTGGTTTTGGCTTACTGCAATTTTTGTGACATAGAAGATGTGACTTTTTAATTTAAAATACCAGGAGTTTACTGTATTAATCTGGGAATACAGTATTCATCAGTTGTAGCTGTCAACCGTTCCATCATAACTCTACCTCTAATGTTTCTGTCATAAAATCCTAGAGGTTGAATTTTTTTAGCTTCATGACTCTTTACTCCCTTTTATGCTACTTTTTAATTTCTTTGTTGTTGCCTACTGGTAATTTATTTTATTTATTTCTCTTTTTAAATTTTTATTTAAATTCCAGTTATTTAACATGCACTACAGTTAGTGGCTTCAGGAGTAAAAGTCAGTGGTTCATCACTTACATATAACACCCAGTACTCATTACAAGTGCCCTCCTTAGTGCCCATCCCCTATTTAACTCATTCCTCCACCAACCCTCAGTTTCTTCTCTGTCTTTAAGGTCTCTTGTGATTTGTTTCCCTCTCTTTTCTTTTTCCTTCTCCCGTATTTCATTTGTTATTGTTGAATGAAATTATGATTTAATATATATATATGAATGAAATCATATTTACTGTTATCTGATTGACTTATTTTGTATTGTACACTGTAGTTGTAGCAGTTTTGTTGTAAATGTCAAGATTTCATTCTTTTTTTAATTTTTTTTTTTCAACGTTTATTTATTTTTGGGACAGAGAGAGACAGAGCATGAACGGGGGAGGGGCAGAGAGAGAGGGAGACACAGAATCGGAAGCAGGCTCCAGGCTCTGAGCCATCAGCCCAGAGCCTGACGCGGGGCTCGAACTCCCGGACTGCGAGATCGTGACCTGGCTGAAGTCGGACGCTTAACCGACTGCGCCACCCAGGCGCCCCTAGATTTCATTCTTTTTGATGGCTAACAAAGATGCTATTGAATGTATATACTGTGTCTTCTTTATCCATTCATCAGTTGGTGGACATTTGGGCTCTTTCCATAGGTTGACTTGTCCACAGTGCCAAAACCATGGGAGTTCATGTATCCCTTTGAATTTGTATTTTTGTATTCTTTGGGTAAATGCCTAGTAGTGCAATTGCTGCATTGTAGGATAGTTCTATTTTTAACTCTTTGAGGAACCTGTATATTGTTTTCAAGAGTTGCTGCACCAGTTTGCATTCCCACCAATAGTGTAAGATGGTTTCCCTTTCTCCACATCCTCACCAATATCTGTTGTTTCTTGTTAACTTCAGCCATTCTGACATGTGTGTGGTGGTATTGCATCATGGTTTTGAGTTTTCCCTTATGATGAAAGGGATGTTGATCATCTCTTCATGTGTCTGTTAGCTGTCTAGCCTTCTTGAACAAATGTCTATTCATGTCTTCTTGCCCATTTCTTAACTGGATAATTTGTTTTTTAGATGTTGAGCTTGAGAAATTATAGATTTTGGATACTAACAGATTATTTGATACATCATTTGCAAATATTTTCTCCCGTTCTCTAAGCCTTTTAGTTTTGTTGATTATTCCTTCACTGGGCAGAAGCTTTTTATCTTAATGAGGTCCCAGTAGTTCATACTTGCTTTTGTTTTCCTTGCTTCTGGAAATGTATCTAGTAATAAGTGTCTCCAGCTGTGATCAGAATGGCTGCTGCCTGCTTTCTCCTCCAGGATTTTGATGATTTCCTGTCTCACATTTAGGTCTTTAATCCATTTTGAATTTATTTTTGTGTATGGTGTAAGAAAGTGTCAAGTTTTATTCTTCTGCATGTTGCTGTCCAGTTTTCCCAACACCATTTGTAGAATATCCTGTCTTTTTTCCATTGGGTACTCTTCTTTGTTGACGATTGGTTGATGTATGGTTGTGAATCTGTATCTAGGTTTTCTATTCTGTTCCATTCATTTCTGTGTCTGTTTTTGTGCCAATAACATACTGTCTTGATGATTGCATCTTAGTATTGCTTGAAGTCTGGAATGATGATACCTCTAGATCTGCTTTTCTTTTCCATGATTGCTTTGCCTATTCCAGGTCTTTTGTGGTTCCATATAATTTACAGTTGTTCTAGCTCTGTGAAAAATGCTGGTGATATTTTGATAAGGATTGCATTAAATGTATAGATTGCTTTGGGTAGCATAGACATTTTAACATTGTTCCTCCATTTGATGAGCATGGAATGTTTTTCCATTTTTTTGTGTCTTCTTCAATTTCTTTCATAAGTTTTCTGTAATCTGCAGAGTATAGATCTTTTGCCTGTGTTTATTCCTAGGTATCTTATTGTTTTACTAGGTGCAGTTGTAAATGGGATCAGTTCCTTGATTTCTTTTGCTGCTGCTTCATTGTTGGTGTATAGAAATGAAACAGATTTCTGCACATTGATTTTATATCCTGCAGCTTTGCTGAATTCATGTATTAGTTCTAGCAATTCGGTTTTCTACAAAGTAACATGTCATCTCATAATAGTGAATGTTTGACTTCTTCCTTGTACATTGGGATGCCTTTTATTTCTTTTTGTTGTCTGATCACTGAGGTTAAGACTTCCAGTACTGTGTTAACTGGTAGTAATAGTGAGAATAGACATCCATGATATAGAAGATTAGCTATCAGTTTTTCCCCACTGAATATGATGTTAGCTATGGGTCTTTATATATGGCCTTTATGATGTTGAGGTATCTTCTGCCTATCCTTACTTTGTGAAAGGATTTTTATCAAGAATGGATGTTGTATTTTGTCAGATGCTTTTCCTACGTCTGTGAGAGGTTTATATGGTTCTTATCCTTTTATTACTATGGTATGTATCACACTGATTGATTTGTGAATATTGAACCAGCCCTACAGCCCTCTTGATCATAGTGAATACTTCTTTTTTTTTTAATGTTTTTTAATGTTTTATTTATTTTTGAGACAGAGAGAGACAGAGCATGAGCAGGGGAAGAACAGAGAGAGAGGGAGACACACAATCTGAAGCAGGCTCCAAGGTTCTGAGCTGTCAGCACAGAGCCTGATGCGGGGTTCAAACTCACAAATGGTGAGATCATGACCTGAGCTGAACTCGGACGCTTAACTGACTGAGCCACCCAGGCGCCCCCATAGTGAATACTTCTAATGTACTGTTGAATTTGATTTGCTAGAATCTTGATGAGACTTTTTGCATCCGTCTTCATCAGGTATTTTTGGCCTATAATTCTCGTTTTTTGTGGGATCTCTGGTTTTGTTGTCACAGTAATGCTGCCCTCATAGAATGAGTTGGAAAATTTTGCTTCCATTTCTATTTTTTTGGAACAGTTTGAGAGGAATAGATATAACTCTTCTTTAAATGTCTGGTAAAATTCCCCTGAGAAGCCATCTGGCTCTGGAGTGTTGTTCGTTGGGAGATTTTTGATAATTTTTTTTTTTTAATTTTTTTTTCAACGTTTATTTATTTTTGGGACAGAGAGAGACAGAGCATGAACGGGGGAGGGGCAGAGAGAGAGGGAGACACAGAATCGGAAGCAGGCTCCAGGCTCTGAGCCATCAGCCCAGAGCCTGACGCGGGGCTCGAACTCACAGACCGCGAGATTGTGACCTGGCTGAAGTCGGACGCTTAACCGACTGCGCCACCCAGGCGCCCCATGGGAGATTTTTGATAATTGATGCCATTTCTTTGCTGGTTGTGGGACTGTTCAAATTTTCTGTTTCTTCCTGTTTTAGTTTTGGTAGTTTATGAGTTTCTAGGAATTTGTTTTTTCCAGATAGCCTACTTTGTTGGCATATGATTTTTCATGGTACTGTCTTAAAATTTTTATTATTTCTGTGGTATTAGTTTTGATCTCTTCTCTTTTATTCATGATATTGAGTTCTTACTCTTTTCTTTTTGATAAGTCTGGCTAGTGATTTATCAATTTTATTAATTATTTCAGAGAAGCAGCTCTTAGTTTCATTGATGTCCTACCAGGCTTTTTGTTTGTGTATTGTTTTTTCTGTGGTAATCTTTATTCCCTTCTGCTGGCTTTAGATTTTATTTGCTGTTTGTGTCGTGTTTGTGGCATTTCCAAAATTTTTCTTACGATTGACTTCAAGATTCGTGAAGTTGTGAACTGAAAACGTGGAAGGTATGATCTTGATCTCTTAGTAGCTACTGAAGTCTGCTTTGTGACTCGGTATGTGATCTTTTCTGGGAAATACTCCATGTGCACCTGAAAGAATATGTATTCTGCTGTTTTAGGATGAAATGTTCTGAGTATACATGTTAAGTCCATCTGGTCCTGTGTGTCATTTAAAGCCATTGTTTCCTTGTTGATTTTCTGCTTACCTGATCTGTCCATTGATGTAAGTGGGATGTTAAAGACCTTTCTGCTTATTGTGTTATCAGTGAGGTCCTTTATGTTTATTATTAATTGATTTATATATTTGAGTGCCTCCCAGTTGGGGGCATAAGTATTTACTATTGTTAGCTCTTCTTGATGAATATATCCCTTTATTATGATATAATGTCCTTTTGTCTTGTTACAGTTTTTGTTTTAAAATCTAGTTTGTCTGATACAAGTATGGCTATTTGGGCTTTCTTTTTTTGACATCCAGTAGCATGATAGATGGTTCTACATCTCCTTACTTCCAGTTTGTAGGTGTCCTCAGGTCTAAAATGGGTATATTGTAGACAGCATATAGATGGATCTTGTTTTTTTATCCATTTTTCACCATGTGTTTTTTGACACATTTGGAACAAGTTAGTCCATTTACATTCAGAGTGACTATTGAAACACCTGAATTTAGTGCCATTGTGTTACCTATAGAGTTGGTGTTTCCAGAGATGTTATCTGATCCTTTGTAGTCTTTGTTGCTTTGGTCTTGGTGGATTTTTTTTTTTTTTTTTTTTTTTTTTTTTTCTTTTTGTTTGTTTTCCTTCCACTCAGAGAGTCCCCCTTAAAATTTCTTGCCTAGCTGGTTTAGTGGTCATAACTCCTTTACTTTTTGTTTGCCTGGGAAACCCCTTTATCTCTCTTTCTATTCTCTATTACAGCCTTTCTGGATAAAGGATTCTTGGCTGCATATTTTTTTGCTATTTAGCACATTGAATATTTCCTGCCAATCCTTTCTGGCCTGTCAAGTTCTTATTGACAGGTCTGCTACTACTCATATATGTCTTCCTTTGTAAGTTAAGGCCCATTTGTCCCTCGCTGTTTTCAGAATTCTCACTTTATCTGTATATTTTGCCAGTTTCACTATGATATGTTGTGGTGTTGACTTGTTTTGTTGATTTTGAAGGGAGTTCTCTGTGCCTTTTGGACTTACTTGGATGCCTGCTTCCTTCCCTACATCACAGAAGTTCTCAGCTATACTATTTTCGTATATACTTTCTGCCCCATTTTCTTGCATTTCTTCTGTGTTTCCTGTGATATGGATACTGTTTCATTTCATGGACTCACTTAGTTCTCTGATTCTCCTCTCATGATCTGATTTTTCCCTTTCCCTCTTCTCAGCCTCATTATTTTCATGATTTTATTTTCCGTTTCACATACTTTCTCCTCTGCTTCTTCAACCCTCATTGTGACTATCCAGTTGGTTTTGCATTTCAGTTATAGTGTTATTTCAGTCTGACTAGTTTTTAGGTCTCTCATCTCTGCAGCAAGGGTTTCTTTTGTGTCCTCCATGCTTTTTTTTCAAGCCCAGAGAGTAGTCTTATTGTTCCAAATTCTTGTTCAGATAAATGGCTTATATTTGTTTTGAGCAGGTTCTTGACTGTGATTTCTTCTTGATCTCCTTTTGGGGAGAATTTCTCTGTCTTGTCATTTTGGCTAAGCATCTAACTTCTGCTTGTTATGTTTCCTTCACATGAGAATACTGCTATGTTAGAGGGGAAATAATAAAATAAAATAATAAAATATCCAATTATTGTAGAACTGTTTGTTCCTTTAGTTCCATCATTTTTGCCTCATTTATCTCAGTAGTAATTTTTAGGTGCATATATAATACTTATGTCCTTGATAGAGTATTTTTATCAGTGTATAATGTTTTCTCTGTTTTAAATAATTCTTAAAGTCTGTTTTGTCTGAGAGTAACAGAACTACCTCCATCTCCTTTCATTACTGTTTGCCTGAAATACAATTCTTAATTTTTCAATCCTTTCCTCTTTAGCTTGTTTGTCTTTAGTTTTAAAGCAAATCTCTTTAACTGACTTTTTATAATGGATCATGTCTTTGTGCATGCTTTGGAATTTTTGTTGGCATTTTGCAAATTTACATTTTTAATACAGTAACGCTGTATTTAATATGGAAACGCTGTATTTAATACGGTAAGGCTCATGTTTTTTTCTTGCTGCTTCTTAGGGTTGTATTACTTGTTTTAAGTGACTTTTTTTTTTTTAAGTTTGTTTTATTAGAGACAGTGAGAGGGTGTGTGTGCAAGCAGGAGAGGGGCAGAGAGACAGAGAGAGGGAAAATCTAAAGCAGGCTCTGCATCTGTTAGTGCAGTCTGATGTGGGGCTAAAACGCATAAACTGTGAGATCATGACCTGAACTGAAGTTGGAGGCTGAACTGATTGAACCACACAGGTGCCCCTGTTTTGTTTTGTTTTGTTTTGTTTTCCCCCTGCAAGTGGATCTTGATTTGTTAAAAAAACAAAAAAACAAAAAACAAAAAAACTTTTAGAGGTTAATATATTTCAACAAATGTAAACTTCAACTTTATTCTCTTTCAGTTATCTCTCAGGAGATTTTTGTCTATAGAGTAAATCCTGGCTTACACAAATATTTCAGAATGATAATTTTCTTCATAGGCTTTTTCTAGTTTCTAAATTGTACAATGCAAATAATACAGAGTAATCTCAAGCCACTGAGCTGGACACATCTATGCTTTTCAACAAAATAGCATTTGTCTTTTGATTTTTTTTTAAGTAATATCTATGCACAGCATGGGGCTCAGACTCAGGAGCCCGAGATCAAGGGTCACATGCTGTACTGACTGAGCCAACCAGGCATTCCAAGTTATTTGTCACCATGCCACTGCTGTTCATAACAGCAGTCTGAGGACAGCTTCCATAGACTGTGGGTATAAAGTTCTCTCTTGTCTAGCCAGACAGCGGGACACAGGATGAAAAGCAGAGATGACTGATGTCCAGGAAAAGACAAGAGCCCCCAAATAAGGGTCCTTCCTCATATTTATTAAGATAAGAAGGCTTACAAATGTGATGGGCATGCACAAAGAGACAGTCAGTCGATGAACATGAACTTGGGGATGTGAGGAAACGGGATTTTGAAGACATACGGTGTTTGGGGTTTGGGTTAATATAAAAAAATCCTGGTGCCAGGCAGATGGGCAGATGGTTGTTAATGGCAGTCAGGAGGCACCCTGTCTGTTTAACTTAGCTAAACACAGAGAATGAGACAGATGGGGAATAATCTCGGGCTTCACAAGACACCTTTTCTCCTGTTAGTCATCTCCGCTCTGGGCCTGCAACACAGTGGTCCATAGTCCACTTCACCAATTTACCTAACTTGGCCCTTTTCTTCTGTGAAAGCAGATTTTCTGCTATAGTACTAAATTGGGGGTGCTTCCACCCTGAATATCTAATCTTGTTTATTTCATATACCTATGTATTGGGCACCTTTACACCCATACCTATTTTGGGTCTTTGCCCCTCCCACTCTGTTCTGGGGTTCTGCACCCCCTCTATTCTGGGGTGCCTTTGCATCCCCTGTCTATTTTGGAGTGCCTTACATTCCCTCTCAATTCTGGGTTGTCTTTGTACCCCCCTGTTCTTGGGGTGCCAGTCTGGTTTACCCAAACTCTGGTGTGAGCATTCTATGCCTTTGTACTTCTTTATGCCTTGTTAACACATTGGTGTAAGCCCAGGGGATTCCTAAGCCTATGCCCCACAGACAACTATTTGTTATGCCCATGAAAAGGAAATACAATTACAGGCAATATTCTCTACCACAAACCTATTCAGGGAGCATAACAATGAAACTTCATACTTTGAATGGGAAATCTGTTCCTACAGTTGGCAGGAAGCATCAGAGAGCCCCAGGTCAAATTGGAGCCTGAATTTTCTTGATCATTAAATATAAGATGTATATTCACTGTCAACACCAATATAGTTGTCATTTGGCTAACTGGTAAGCTTAGGAGGAAGCCCACAAATCTGAATGGAGGCAACGTGGTTCAGCATCTTCAGCAAGGGCCAAAACAATCCTTACAGTCTTGGACCATGAGAGCATATTACCAAACTAAATTGCTGAACTTTTTACTTCCAAACCAAGGATACTGTACTTCCATTAAAAAAATTTTTAAGTTTAGGGTGGTGATCAATGAAGTGACTAAACAACATGAGTATCGATCACATAGTTAGACCAGAAAAAGGTTAAGTTTCAGTCTGATAGTCAAAACCAAGAAGATAACAAGATTGATGGCATAAACTTATTACAGGATAATAAAAATCTGGGTATATTTGACTGAGGGTGTTGGGGAAAAACATTTTAGATTAGGAACAAGGGTTCAAGATAAGTTTTGGTTTTATTCTACAAGAAGTAATATATTAAAGTAACTAAGAACAAGGGCTTTAGAATCAGCAAGGTCTGGATTCAAATTCTGGCTTGAACCTATACTTGCTGCTGTGACTTTAGGTAAGAGGCTTATTCCCTCTAAGCCTTCAAAATCTTCCCACCAAAAAAATGGAGATAATATTCACAACCTCAAAATGTTGTAATGATTAAATGAAATAATGTATGTAAGGAAATTAGCAGAGTTTGGTGCATAATTAGCATTCAATAACTGTAGCAATTAATATTTTTATCACCATGATATCACTTCGCAGGAAGCTAAAAGCCTTAATTGATTTTTCTGTTCTTAGGAGGTATTAACTAAGTTCAATTACTGTTTCTTACTGTCGTTTTCATAATTACTTTTGGTCAGTTTTTGATTGCAAAATATTATTTTCACATTTGGAAAGCAGAAAAAATAAATGCGATTAGTTTTATTTATTATTCAATACATTAGAATGATTTCAAGATTAGACTACTTACAGGTGGTGCACCTGTTTTAAGTGACTTTTTAAAATTATTTTTGCACAGACATTTTTTGTCACATTGTCTCTGAGTATTCTTCCATTCTTTACAGATTGGCTATATGACTTTATGACTGTCTATGACTTTTAGTGCTTATATAGGCTATTTGCATATAGGCCTTTATATAGGCTTACAACTCTTTATTTCTTATTTGCACAGAGCTTGAAGTTCAGGCAGAAGTAAAAATTTAGGTACCTTTTCTTAGCTTGTTCCCTACCCTGGATACCTTTCTCCTTGTAGGTTCCTTGGAATGAATATATGGAAGCTTTCAAAACCCTTAATCCAGAAAGCGTCTCACTCTCAACTTTTCCACTGTCTGTTGTTTGTTGCAGCTGCTATGCTTTGTTGTAGGAAGGATTCATTGGTTCATTTGCCTATCCATGTTTTCAAGAAATGTTCTCCATTGCTGATTTTGAATTCAGATCTGAGTTATGCACAGTAAAGATAAGCCTTTTGCATTAATTTTCTTTGGGGGTGCTCCTCCTGACAAGTCAAACAAAATTTTTGAGAACAAGATAAATGTTGTTCTTTCTGGAATAAGGAACCCATGTGACCCATGTAGGCTGCTGTCTTCAAGATTATCACATTGTGGAGTGGGTGGGGGTGGACAATTAAGTTACAATTTCATGGAGCTTTACTATTTTTATTCATTTGAGTTCTCCTGTGGTTTCAGTAGACCTTTGACTATTCAGAATTTTCAAGATGAGTCTAATTTTTGCCAGTTTTTTTGTTTTTTGTGTAGAGATAGGCCTTTAGTCCTGCTTTGACATTTCATTGATGTGCTTTTTCAGCCAAAAATTTCTTATACTTCCCCTAAATGCATTCATAACTTGTGTTTCAAAACACAACATACACAAATGGATGAGATGGTATAAATAGATAAATAATAAATAAGTTTGGTAGTTTGAGAGTGATGGAATGTCTGAAATATTCTGTGGAAAAAACTCAGTATAGCTAAGATTTGGATAAGATTTTGAACACAGTTTTTGTTTCATTATTTGGTCTTGTAATACAGAGGCATGTAAGGGAAAAATACTTTGGTATTTAGGAGATGTAAATACTTAAGGATTAATTAAAGACCTAATTATACCTAGTAATTGCCTGATAATGGGATAATGTGACTTTAGAGAACATCTCTGAAGAGTGCTTATTAGTTTCAGGGCAAATGAATCTTTTTGTTTGTTTCTCTTGGACTTAATTATTTATTTTTAAAAATGTTTTAATGTTTATTTTTAAGAGAGACAGCCTGTGAGTAGGGGAAGGGCAGAGAGAGAGGGAGACACAGAATCCGTAGCAGACTCCAGGCTCCAAGCTGTCAGCGCAGAGCCTGATCCAGGGGTTGAACTAGGGAATTGTGAGGTCATGACCTGAGCTGGAGTCGGATGCTTAACTGACTAGGCATGCAGGTGCCCCATCAGGGCAGATGAGTTTTAATCTGGATTATGAATAATTAATATTTTGAGTTACACTGTTCTCTCTACCCAAAAGAAGATTTGCATTCAGAAATAACATACTTCCTGAGGTACCATGAATACTAAGTCTTTACTCCTAAAGCAAAGCAGATAGCATGTCCTGACAATACAGTTGTCTTCCTGTATGTGCCTGGCTTAGTTTGTCTTCATTCACCCCATCATGCTTCATTCTTAGTCTGGCAAATCTCTTACCTAACAGGAATATGCGACCAGTGGTTGGAATCTGAATGTAATGCCAGTGCTTGATCAGTCTGTTCTGTGCCACATCAATGCAGACATCTCAGGCATGAAGGTTCCCTGGCTCTATGTAGGCATGGTATTCTCAGCATTTTGTTGGCATATTGAGGATCACTGGAGTTACTCTATTAACTATCTGCACTGGTGAGTTGGGCCCAAATGGCTGGGATGGATATTAAGACTTCTGCCATGTGCAAGGATATGCCCAGACTCTATGTCTCCTCTTTACCTGAGCAGGGGTGAGCCGAAAACCTGGTATGGGGTACCTTCACTGGCAGCAGAGCAGTTGGAGGAGGTGATGAAGAGGCTGACACCCGAGCTATTTGATAGCCAGCCTGACCTGCTACATCAGCTTGTCACACTCATGAATCCCAACACCCTCATGTCTCATGGTATCCCAGTGAGTACCTGGAAATAAGGTGCAAAACAGATTTAATGCCTGTCCTAGTGTGGGAAGGGAATAAGGAAGAACTTCCCTTTGGAGTAAATAAAGTTACATGCATTTTGATATGGAGATCAGGTTTAGTCTCATATGTCTCTTTTCTTGTCTGTATTGCGGTCAAGCTGCAATCCTATTTGGAGAACTAGTATATCATTAAAAGGAAGAGAAAGGATAGTTATTAATTAACATAAAAGTTAAAAGCTGGACTGTGATACTCCTAGGCTAGGATTGGTTTTCTATTAACGTCAATGGGTATAAATTGTAATTTTATGAAGCTTAAATCGGAGTCAAGAAGTGGTTTCAGATTTGAGAATATCAAGGATTGATTTATATTAGCCAATTTTGCAAAAGCCAGCAGTCCTGTAGAAGGTAAAGCAGTGCACTATCTCTGCAGCATGCTGTAATTTTCTGATATGTACTTCTGTAAGGTCTAGGTCAATTTCTGTACAATATCTTTAATAACTCCTGTCCGTTTTTGTTTTCCATCTTCATAAAATGATCTTGGCATCTTCAGGGCTTCCCTCCATTACAGACATTCTATAAATTCTTACTTGCATGTGATTTTCCTTCTTTAACATCACTATTGTCTCATAAAAAACAGGTAAGTCTGAAAATTGATGTATAATGAAATCAGACAGCTGTTTAGTTGCACCATTTGTCCTCTCTCCTGCTTCTTGCTAATGTTTTTTTCTCCCACATATATTCAGCACATAGTTTTTTATGGTATTCTCTTACCTCTTTTTTATTTCTGTTAACTTGGCAGTAGTATACCACTTTCATTTCTCATTTGAATAATTTGAGTCTTTGGGGTACCTGGGTGGCTCAGTCAGTTGAGCGTCCAACTTCAGCTCAGTTCATGATCTCACAGTTAGTGAGTTCGAGCCCCATGTCAGGCTCTGTGCTGACAACTCAGAGCCTGGAACCTGCTTCTGATTCTGTATGTTGCTCTCTCTCTCTGCCCCTCTCCCACTCATGCTCTGTCTCTCTCTTCTCCAAAAATAACTAAACATAAAAGAAAATAATTTGAATCTTCCTCAAATTATAATAATTATATAAAAGATATATCTTTGCCTTAATGTAGCTAAAGGTACATCAGTTTTGTTACTCATTTCAAGGAATTAGCTTTTGGTTTTGTTCATTCTGTGTTATTTTTCTCTTCTGTATTTCATTTATCTTCTTGATAAATTTAGCTTTTATCCATATATAATTATCTCAGTTATCAGTATATCCTTCAGTTCAGTTATTTACTTCAAGCCTATATTTTCTGTTAATACGTAGTCACTAGCTCTGTTAGTCACCATTATACGTGGAATAAATTTCTCCACTGTTGCACTTTTAAACTATTTCTATCCACATGAGTTTCTAATTGACAAGAGTTGAACAGTGTTTTCTGTTCATTCTGTAGTTTTTCTGAGTGTGATTTTTAAAAGTACCTGTAATTATCAGTAGGGAAGGATTTATTTCTGCCATTCTGTTGTTTTCTATCATATCTTTTTTTGATCCTCAATTCTATTACTTTCTTCTCTGTTGTTAATTGGTTTATTCTAGTATATTGGTTTAATGCTTTGTTTATTGTTAATGTTTTAGTTATTGCTTAATGGTTTGTTTGGTGATTACAATTACTATTTTAATTTATATCTTTGTAATTTAAATTAATGCCAACTTATCTTCAATAGTAAATTTCAAAAAAAAAAAAAACAACACCTTTATTCCTTGGTAGCTCTGTATTCTTCCTTTCTGTTATTCTAACAAATTACATCTTTATGCATTCTTTGTCCATTAACATAGTTTTATATTTATTGTTTATGCACTTTCCAGTTACAAAGAAAATAGAAGTCATAAATAAAAATACAATACTGGTTTTTACATTTGTCTATAGAAATACCAGGTAAAGTACTGGAATGCTCTTTCATCTCGAGGATTTTCCTATAGCATTTCTTATAGAGCATATCTATGGGAGATAAACTTCCTCAGTTTGTTATTTACCTGGTAGGTCTTAAGGCGTTCGCGGGGGAGGTTTTCTGCTGTGGTGTGTTGAGGGGAGGGCGTTGGGGGAGGGAGTGGGAGGGGGGGAGGGGATGGGAGGGGGCGGGGGGAAGAGGAGGGGAGAGGGTGAGAGGGGAGAGGGAGGGGGAGGGGGAGATGGAGGGGAGGTGAGGGAGGGGGGGGAGGGGGGGGAGGGATAGTGGAGGGGAGGGGAGGAGGGAGGGGAGAAAAGAAGGGAAAGAAAGCAAAAGAACAAAAGGAAGGAGGGGGAAGGGCGGGGAGAGGAGAGGAGAGGAGAGGAGAGGAGAGGAACGAGGCTATTCTCTATCTTCTCTTCTTTCTCTCTCTTCTCTTCTCTTCTCTTCTCGCCCCTCCCCTCCTTTCTTTTTTCTTTTCTTTTCTTTTCTTTTCTTTTCTTTTCTTTTCTTTTCTTTTTTCTTTTTTCTTTTCTATTTAGTTTTCTCTCTCTTTACTTTTTTCTCTCTTTTCTTCCCTCCCCTCCCTTCCTCTCATCTTTCTTTAATTTTATCCTTTAGAAATGTTATCATATGCCCTCTGACATCCCAGATTTGTGATGAGAAATCTGATAATCTTACTGAATATTCATTATTGTAAGATGAATTATTTCTCTTTTGAGTATGTCAAGATTCTTTGTCTTTAGCTTTTGACAGTTGATTATACCTGATTTTGTCTTATTTCCATGTGTAGATTCAGTCTTTTCCAAAACTTGGGACTTGTTCAGCCATTATTTCTTAAAGTAGTCTGTGTCTTCTTTTTTTAAGTGTCTTTTCTTTAACCGTCATGAACAGTGCTGCTATGGATATCCGTGTGCAAATATCTTTTTATCTTTTGACTCCTTGCTTTTCATTCTTTAGGTTATATAACCAGAAGTGGAATTACTGGGTCATATGCTATTTTTATATTTAAAATTTAAAATTTTCCATAGTGGTTGCATCAGTTTATATTCCCCAGTGTTTCCTTCTGTTCTTTCCCTTGCCAACCGTGTCATTTTCCTGTTTACAAAGAATTTTTTTTATTATGGCTGGAATAGTGGTCAGAAGTATATCTTCTGGCTATAATTTGCATTTCCCCAGTGAATAATAATATTGTGCAGCTTTTCAGAACTTGAAGTAATCTTGTCAAATCCACAGTTCTTCCTGTTTGTTACCATGGACTTTTCCTTAAAACCAAAAAACAAAACAAAACTGCCTCCTAGTCTTTCGTGGGTCTGTTTTGAGCCCTTTTTGACTACTTTGTGAAGCTGTTTAATATTGATTTAGCCTTCAGCTTCTACTTGAGTGGAACCTGAAAGTCAACCAGAGATGGAATTTAATACCTTTTCAGGTTTTTCTTAGCATGTATATAGCCTTCTCAATTCCCAGAATACATGTAAATTTTTCAGAGCCCTTGTTTTCCCAAGTGTCTCTTCTGCCTTCCTTTCCTTTCCAGTCATTTTAGAATTTCTCTTGTTTGTCCATTCTCTTTTACCACAGGTGTCTATGGCTAATGCATTTGTGTTTATATATTTTCAGCCAGCAGAGCCTAGGAGTCCACTTTTCTTTTGGGCAGATTCTGAGGCAGTTGAAATAATGGCAGGTCTTTGAGCCAGTTGTTTTTGGGAGCCATCAGTCAGGCCAACACACACAGCCTCAGGTCTTTGAAAACAACAATGCATGTTGTGTTCCATGGCACCAGCAAGTTGCACTAGGATTTTGACACTACTGTTTCCCAGGTAGCTGGTGATACTGGTTGGGGGGATTCTAGGCAGGAAAGATAACACTACTACAGAGTTCCTTTACCAGAATTTAAAAGTTTTTTTTTTTTTCCCTCCATCAAAAATCCTCCTAGTATTGGTAGTTAGTGATTTTATTACAGAATTTTTAAAGTACTTTGATACTTTTTGCTAACTTAATTATTCTTTTATTGGAGGGATGGATTTTGGAGTATCCCTTTCATTATTTGTGTTGATATCATGCCCTGATTTTTTAAAGTTTATTTATTTACTGAAGAAGCTAAGAATCTTTCTGTTGTTGTTGTTGTTGTTGTTTTATTTTTGAGGCAGAGACAGAACATGAGCAGGGGAGGGGCAGAGAGAGGGGAGACACAGAATCCAAAGCAGGCTCCAGGCTCTGAGCTGTCAGCACAGAGCTTAACACAGCTTAACCCACTGAGTCACCCAGGCGCCCCAAGAATCTTTATCATATGTTTGTGGAAGATTCGTATTTCCTTCTTCAACTGCACATAATTTTTCTTTGTACTTTTCTCTGCATATCATCACTTTTAAAGTTCACAGTTTTTTGTGTTTTGTAAGGTATACATACGTGAATATAGAGTCTGTGGCTTTTTCCACTCATTTCCCACATCTATAACAAAATTCAAAGACATTCTTTTTTTTTTTTTTTTTTTTCAACATTTATTTATTTTTGGGACAGAGAGAGACAGAGCATGAACGGGGGAGGGGCAGAGAGAGAGGGAGACACAGAATCGGAAACAGGCTCCAGGCTCTGAGCCATCAGCCCAGAGCCTGACGCGGGGTGCGAACCCACGGACCGCGAGATCGTGACCTGGCTGAAGTTGGACGCTTAACCGACTGCGCCACCCAGGCACCCCTCAAAGACATTCTTAAGTCCACATTCTATTTAGTCCTGGGCCACACTCCCTTCTCTCCTTTTCAGGTTGTCCGCACAAACCAGTGTGCAGGAGAATTTGTCATCACATTTCCTCGCGCTTACCACAGTGGCTTTAACCAAGGCTATAATTTTGCTGAGGCTGTCAATTTTTGCACTGCTGACTGGGTGAGTCCAGAGTGTGGTAAGCTTGTAGATAGAGAGGGATAAAGAATGTGGACAGAGATCATTGTGGAGAAGCTAAATACTGTGGGCTGCAGATGGCCACACACAGTCTTAAACTACTTGCAGCTACCTACTGGACGCCAGTGCATTGAACACTACCGCCGGCTCCGGCGCTACTGTGTCTTCTCCCATGAGGAGCTCATCTGCAAGATGGCTGCTTTCCCAGAGAAGTTGGACCTGAATTTGGCTGTGGCTGTGCACAAGGAGATGTTCATTATGGTGCAGGAGGAGCGACGTTTACGAAAAGCTCTGTTGGAGAAGGTGGGTGGTGGGCAGCACGGCTTAGAGATTCAATAAAGTAGACTGCGGAAGGGAGACATACAAATTGAGTAGTCATTCTGTGCCTCGTGTGTGACTCATACATTTTGAAGTGGAAAGACAGAAACTGTATGTGTTTATATTTTTTTCTTCCACTTTCTCTACAGCTGTCCTTACAAGGTTGAGCCCACAACAGGGGCTCAGTGTTGGCTGAGGTGGGGTGTCCACAACCCTGCTCCTAGTCTTTAAAGTATATATGGATTGAACACCCCCAGGGCATCACGGAGGCTGAACGAGAGGCTTTCGAGCTGCTCCCAGATGATGAGCGCCAGTGCATCAAGTGCAAGACAACATGCTTCCTATCAGCCTTGGCCTGCTATGACTGCCCAGATGGCCTTGTCTGCCTTTCCCACATCAATGACCTCTGCAAATGCTCTAGTAGGCGGCAGTATCTGCGGTGAGCATGGGGCCTACTTGGAGGACATCAAGGAAGTTACAGAGCTGGGCCAGATGTGTTTTTCCCTGCCCCCTTCCTCTAGGTATCGGTACACCTTGGATGAGCTTCCTGCCATGCTGCATAAGCTGAAGGTTCGGGCTGAGTCCTTTGACAACTGGGCCAACAAAGTACGAGTAGCTTTGGAAGTGGAGGATGGCCAGAAGCGCAGTAAGTGATGAGAAATGGAAGGATCCATGGGCATGCTCTGTTTCTTTTCTTCATCACCCCAGATACCCTCTGCCAGCTTTTGCTAATACTGTCTACCTCTTACAACTATTACTCTGTCTTCAGGCTTTGAAGAGTTAAGGGCACTGGAGTCTGAGGCTCGTGAGAGGAGGTTTCCTAACAATGAACTACTTCAGCGATTAAGGAACTGCCTAAATGAAGCAGAGGCTTGTGTCTCCCAAGTCCTGGGTCTGATCAGTGGTCAAGAGGCCAGGTATGTTGGAAAACAGGGCAAAAAAGGATGGTTGTATATGAAAATGGACAACAAAAAAGGGTAGGCCATAAATAATGCATGTAGTAGAAGTTAATAGTTTCTTTGTATGAGCATATTACTATCCAAAACTTACATGGATAACTTAAAGAAGCATACTTATACTGTCAGTGACAATGGGAATGAAAATACAGTACAAAAATTGCAGTTCTGTCCTACTTGTTAGCACATTTCATAAAATTAGGGCATCAGGTTTCCACAAAATTAATTATTGGCTCTGTAGGTACATACAGTTTTAGGGCTTACATTGTCTTTAGTTTTTAGTTGCCAAATGTATATAATTATAAATAAGTTTATTTTTCTAAAAAATGTATGATTATATGCATATGCTTTGTAAATTTCAGGTAAAAGAAAGCTGGAACTATTAATATTTCAAAGTCCTATTTTGTCAAATTCAGAGAATTTTTTAAAAAAAATTAAAGGTCAAAAGTAGTAATGAATTTCCTTTTCATAATCAACCTCTTTTCCTTCTCTACTTCAAAAGAAAGGAAATTTTTCCTACCTTGACCTAGTGATAACTCGTATCATATGGCCATGGTTTTTAGTATTTATGATATTAATCTGTGTCAAGTTCTAATCCATCTAACTTCAGCCCTCTTTAAATCCTCTTTCTTACAGACAATTATACCCAGAAAGTATGTCCAGGAATTTGTTACTTAGATTATTCCATTTTTGATATGATGAACTCTTATTTATGCCTCTTTTTGCCAGATCCTTTAGCTAAAGTTAGGTGTATTTGAAACTTTTCTTTCTTCTTGAGGTAGCCATTATTGTAATATATTCCCTCTTATGACCATCTTTACCATATCCCAAAGGTTTTGCAATATCATGTTTTCATTTTTATTTGATCCCATGTACTTTTTTTGTTTCTCCTCTAATTTCCAAGTTAACCCATTCATTCTTTAATAGGGTGTTCTTTAATCTCCATGTATTTCTGGTTTTCCAAATTTTTCCTTGTGGTTGACTTCAAATTTCATATAGCATTGTGTTCAGAAAACACATATGCATGAGGGGCGCCTGGGTGGCTCAGTCGGTTAAGTGCCCGACTTCGGCCCAGGTCATGCTCTCGCGGTCCGTGGGTTCGCACCCCGCGTCGGGCTCTGTGCTGACAGCTCAGAGCCTGGAGCCTGTTTCCGATTCTGTGTCTCCCTCTCTCTCTGCCCCTCCCCTGTTCATGCTCTGTCTCTCTCTGTCTCAAAAATAAATAAACGTTAAAAGAATTTTTTTTAGAAAAAGAAAAATGCATGATATGATCTGGATCTTTTTGTACTTGTTGTGGGCTGATTTGTGTCCCAGTTCTGGATATGCAGCTTTGTTCTGGAGAATGTTCCATGTGCACTTGAGAATAATGTGTATTCTGCTGTTTTAGGATGAAATGTTCTCAATATATCTGTTAAGACAAGCCAGTCCAGTGTGTCATTCAAAGCCATTGTTCCCTTGTTTTTCTGCTTAGATGAGCTATGAGTGGACTATTAAAATCTTCTGTTATTATTATATTATTAGCAGTAAGTTAATTTATGTTTGTTATTAATTGATTTATATATTTGGGTGCCCCCAACTTGTAATAAATATTTACAATTGTTAGGTCTTCTTGGTGGACCCCTTAATTATGATATACTTCATCTGTTGTTATAGTCTGTGTTTTAAAACCTAGTTTGTCTGTTGTAAGTATGGCTACTCTGGTTTTCTTTGGTTTGTCAGAACCATGATTATTTGTTCTCTATCTCCCCTTGGTCTTTAGGTCTAAAATGAGCCCCTTATAGGCAGCATATAGATGGTCTTGTTTTTTATCCATTCTGATACTTAGTGTCTTTTGATTGGCACATTTAGTCCATTTACATTCAGAGTGATTGTTGAAAGACAGGAATTAATGCTATTAATGCCAACAAAGGTTGGTGTTTCTGCAGATATTTTCTGGTCTTTTGTAGTCTTGTTGCTTTTGGTCTTTTTATCCCCACTCCAAGAGTCCCCTTTAATATTTCTTGTGGGGCTGAATTAGTGGTTCCAATTTCTTTAGTTTTTGTTTGGGAAAGTCTTTATTTTTCCTTCTGTGCTGAATGATAGCCTTGCTGGGTAAGGAATTCTTGGCTGCATATTTTTCCCATTTAGCACATTTAATATATCCTGTGAATTCCTTCTGGCCTGCCAAGTTTCAGTGGACAGAATTGGTGTGATCCTGATCTGTCTTTCCTTATAGGTTAAGGACCTTTTTTTCCCCTTACTGCTCTCAGGATTCTTTGCATTTCTGTGTATTTTGTGAATTTGACTATGGTATATCTTGGTGATGGTCAGTTTTTGTTGAATCCATTAGGAGTTTCTCAGATTTCAATGTCTGTGTCCTTCCCCAGATTGGGGAAGTGTTCAGTTATAATTTTCTCAAATAAACCTTTTGCCCATTTTTCTTTCTCCTCCAAGACTCTTAATGATACAAGTGTTACTGTGTTTTAATAAGTTTTAATAAGTCACTGTTTATTCTCTTTTCTTTTTAGTTCCATATCTTCCATCATTTTATTTTTTATGTAGCTAATTCATTCCTCTGCCTCATCCATACTCATGTTTATGGCCTCTATTTGAGGTTGCTACTTGATTATAGTTTTAATTTTGACCTAACTAGACTTTAGTTTTTGTTTTGTTTTTTTTTTCTCTGCACAAAGGGAATCTCTAGTATCTTCTATGCTTTTGTTCAAGCTTAGCTAGTATCCTTATAATTGTCATTTTAAATTCTAATTCAGGCATCTTGTATCTGTATTGATTAGATTACTAGCTGTAATTTCTACTTCCTGTCCTTTCTTTTGGGGTCAATTCTCCCATCTTGTCATTTTGTTCAGAAAAGAAAAAAAACAAAAACAAAAAACAGATCTAGCTGTGTTTTGGTTGGCTTGTTAAAAGAAGCTAAGTCCAAAACATAGCATTAGAAGAATACATGTATATGAAGTAAACAATAAAAAACAGAAAATTTAGAAATTTTGTATTTTAAAAATACTAAAATAAAAAAGACACTAGATCTTATTTCCCATGTAGCTGAAGCTTTCCAGTGCTACTGATTATAATCAGTAGACTAAGTGCTTCAAAGTGGTTTGTGCTGGTCTTCTGGGGGAGGGGCCTGCAGCTCTGATTCTCAGGTGGACTTGCCCTAGTGGAGATGTGTCTGGAGGTTGGGGCAAGCAGGGCTTGGTGTAGAGGCTTTGGTCTCCACTTGGTGGTGTGGTTTAGCTCACTGAGGTGGATCCCTGCTGGTAAGCAGGGGCTTTGTCCAGCTCTTATCTCTGGAGGGGGAGGTCCTACCACTCTTCAGGAAGCACTCCTGGACAAGGAAACATCACCCTCCTGTGTTTCAGCTTCTGTCAGCTCCCTGTTTGCACTCTGTCTGTGTTCCAGTTGTCTATGCCAGCAGCACAGCCCCCTGTGTTTTCTGTAAGGCACTGCTGTGTTTCAAAACTCCACCAAGGCGTGGCCCCACCCTGATCCTCTGAGGGAGGGTCTTGCCGTGCTGTTGCTGGTCGGCTTATCCCAGAAAATAGTCTTGGTACTGCATAGTGGTTTCCAAGTTTTTTGTAAATCATGGCAGGCAGCCAGTGCCAGGGTTTGCTGCCTCAGCCAACATTTTTGTTTCTGTACGTTGAACAGAGCAGCTCATTGGTGCTCCCACGTTTCTTTGTCCATGTAGAGTCTCCATCATCTCTACCACATCAATGCCAGGCAGGGGAACTATTTCTCCTTTTGAGACCCAGGGGATCCTCGGAATGCACTGCCTGTTCTCAGGTCTCCTTCCTTCTTCCCCAGGGGACCACTGGTAATGTCACCCGGCAGGACCCTGGGATGGTGCTGACCTCTGAAACTTGAGACTCTAGACTCTGCTGTTTATAAAACCCTTGTGGGATTTAAATCCTCCCCTTTTTTTCCCAGTCAGTGGTTTTGGGGAACAGCTTTTCCCACAATATCCCTTGGGAGTGTTTCATTCTTTTTTGCGTTGTCTCTGTCTCCTCTCTCAGCTGTGTGGGCTCCCTGTTCTCCTCAACACCTGTGGCTCCTTTCTCCCTCAGATCAACTGTCTGCAGTTCCTACCTTCCATCAGGTGGTCATTCTTTCCGCTTGTAGACATCAGCTTTGTTTTCCCAGACTTCAGATCACTTTTTTGGGTGTTCAGAATGATTTTATACTTAGCTGTGTTAAAGGTAGGAGGCAAGCTTACTCCTCCACCAGCTTAACCAACTCCTTATTTCTGTCTTCTGCTATTTTCATTTTTTTGCATCATCACAGAAGTCTTTGTTTCTTAATTCCTTTTGTGTTTTTTTTAAAACCTCTGATATTTATGTTAATTGTAATTACCAGATGTTTTATTTTTACCTTTACTGTGAAAACTACTACTCTTAGATCCTATTGAATTTTTAGTTTTATGTTTTCTTATTCTTCATTTTCATTTCTTCATAACTCTTACCTCAAAAAATGTAGAAAACAAAAGCTTTGTAAAGGCCATCTTACATTTTTGTTCTCTCAAAAAGAAATGTTTGCCTTTATTTTAATTTTTCTATCTAGTGATACCTCAGACAGCATACATTTCTTCAGAAATTTGTATTGCCTCACTTTGGTATGTTCAGTCTGCTCTAACAATTTCAAATACAGAATGTCCGCAAGCTTTTTTCATCTTAACTTACTGACTCATAGTGCCTAAACTATAAAGATGATCTTCAAAGATACTACTTAAATGGAAAAAAAAAAATAAGTTGGGTTACTCATAAAGCATGCATTATGGCCTTCGCAGGTTCAATGAATGAGTCTTTTTTTTCTCTGACTCCTACAGGATAGAAACTCCACAACTGACCCTGACTGAGCTACGAGTCCTTCTTGAGCAGATGGGCAGCCTTCCCTGTGCCATGCATCATATTGGGGATGTCAAGGTGAAGAGGGGATACGAAAAGATATTAGCAAATCTGAGATAGTAGGGAAACTTGGGAAACTAATTGTTCTAATTAGCTCTTTATAATACATTTTTCTTAGAAGCTGTAAAGAAGGGTGGTTCAGTGCTATCTCTTTTGTAATTGCTGTATAGCTACATCACAGTATACTCCATAGCTGTATAGTTCAAGAAGATAATGTCCCAAACAGAAGTAATTCAAAATACTAAACAGAGGGCTATACAACGATCTGGCTCACGGGATTGGAGAATGTGGAAGAAATGAGGTATTGTTTTTAGAATTTAGGGTCTCAGGAAGCTTTCTAGAAAGATAACATGGTGTGAAAGTGGGCCTGGAACAGTAAATTTGAGATAAACTACAGGAGAAGCAGGGGGAATTACCAAAGAACTTTGTTGATATTAAGTAGATCTTGTCTCATTACATGGTTGATGATAAGTGTAAAGGCCTAAGAGAGAACATGGGGAACACATGGAAGTGGTTGCATATCTGGATGGCTAAAGAGTCTCTTCTTTATCCTATATGTCTGCAGGATGTCCTGGAACAAGTGGAGGCCTACCAAATTGAGGCCCGGGAGGCCCTGACCTTACTGCCCCCCAGTGTAGGGCTATTGCGGTCCTTGTTGGAGAGGGGGCAGCAGCTGGGTGTACGGGTGCCTGAAGCCCATCAGCTCCAGCAGCAGGTGGAGCAGGCGCAATGGCTAGATGAGGTGAAACAAGCACTGGCCCCTTCAGGCCAAAGAGGCTCTCTGGTCATCATGCAAGGGCTCTTGGTTACAGGTGCCAAAGTAGCCTCCAGCCCTTCTGTGGACAAGGCCCGGGCTGAGCTTCAGGAGCTGCTGACCATTGCAAAGCGCTGGGAAGAAAAGGCTCATTTCTGCCTGGAGGCCAGGTGGGGCCCAGCCTGTCCCCATACATACTCTGACTCCAGTTCTGAGAGTTTGGGCTTGATCCTAAGATCTGATCCCTAAAATCAGACTCCCAGTTCAACATCTGCTAAACTGTAAAGGATTGGTATGACATGTCATTCAGCCTTTCATTTACTATTCTGCTGTAAGGTAATAATTGATAAAATATTTATCATGCTGGTGATAGATAGTAGACCAGACTTACAAGAGAATCACATGCTGTCAGTGTTAAACATTCCTAAGACTGGAGGGATTATTGCTCAGTTACTATTTTAAACTTTTTGTTGCTTATGCTTTTGATAGTGAAACCTGGGACCACAAAAACAAAACAAACAAAACTGCCTATGTATATAACATTTAAGGGTGGATTCCTCTTTTTCCAAACATTTGTAGACAGAAGCATCCACCAGCTACATTGGAAGCCATAATCCGAGAGGCAGAAAACATCCCAGTTCACCTGCCTAACATCCAGGCACTCAAAGATGCTCTGGCGAAGGCACAGGCTTGGATTGCTGATGTGGATGAGATCCAAGTAAGGACTTTGTGTCATAATTCTCTACTATTCTGCCTTAGGCGTTTTAAATTCCGTTTTCTTGTTCTAATAAGTAGAGGTAGGAGGTTAGAGGTGAGAATATCAGGATTAAGAATAGCAGAAGGAGAACCAAAAACATAGCCCTAGACCTCAGCAGAGACTATCCCAAAGGAAGAGAGCCAGAGAAGGCAAACCAGACAAAATAGTTGATGTGGAATGGGCTATTTTTTTTTTTCCCGTGACAGTGAAGTAGGAGTTCTGGGAGAAAGTGTTTGCTATTCCTTGTTTTCTTTAGAATAGGTCCTGGATATTCCTTACAACTATGCAGGGTGATGCTCACTGTTGATCAGTAGAAATCTAAACATAATAGTCTGTGACATAATTTAATTGAGCTATCTCCTGCCCCTGCTCTAGAACGGTGACCACTATCCCTGCTTGGATGACTTGGAGGGCCTGGTGGCTATAGGCCGTGACCTACCTGTAGGTTTGGAGGAGCTGAGACAGCTAGAGCTTCAGGTACTGACAGCACACTCCTGGAGGGAGAAAGCCTCCAAGACCTTCCTCAAAAAGAATTCATGCTACACCCTGCTGGAGGTAAGGCCTAAAACCATAATGCACAGCCTCTTGTGCCCCTAGCGTGGCTATTGTGAGAATGTGGGGAATTGGGGCACCCAGAGAGGGTTGGGGAGGGGCATCTTGGACATACTCCCCCTGTCTACTGCTTCAGGTGCTCTGCCCGTGTGTAAATGCTGGCTCAGACAGCAGCAAGCGTAGCCGGTGGATAGGGAAGGAGTTGGGCTTGTACAGATCTGACACAGAGCTGCTAGGACTGACTGCACAGGACCTCAGAGACCCAGGCTCTCTGGTAAGGACCTTGGGCATATGTGGGGAGAAGAGTCTGATTATGATAAGAATATCTGAATTGGGTAACCATAGGGAGACACTTGCCTCTGTAAGCCTCAGTTTTCCTGGTTTGTGAGTTAGATGGTAAAGGCACTGGAAAAGGGAATGGAATAGCCTGCTGACCTCCTCTTCCTCTGTCCTGGGCTTGCCAGATTGTAGCCTTCAAGGAAGGGGAACAGAAGGAGAAGGAGGGTATCCTACACCTGCGTCGCACCAACTCTGCCAAGTCCCGTCCACTAGCATCATCGACCACTTCTGCAACCTCCATCTGTGTGTGTGGGCAGGTGCCAGCTGGGGTGGGAACTCTTCAGTGTGACCTGTGTCAGGATTGGTTCCATGGGCAATGTGTGTCAGTACCCCGCCTCCTCAGCTCTTCAAGGCCCAGTCCTACGTCATCACCACTGCTGGCCTGGTGGGAGTGGGACACCAAATTCTTATGTCCACTGTGCATGCGTTCACGGCGCCCACGTCTGGAGACCATCCTGGCATTGCTGGTAGCCTTGCAGAGACTGCCAGTACGGCTGCCTGAGGGTGAGGCCCTGCAGTGTCTCACAGAGAGGGCCATTGTCTGGCAAGGTCGTGCCAGGCAGGCTCTGGCCTCTGAGGATGTGACTGCTCTGTTGGGACAGCTGGGTGAACTTCGCCAGCAGCTACAGAGTGAACCCAGGGGCAAGGAGGCATCTGCCTACCCTTCAGCCCCTGCCTCTCACCTACTCAGAGAAGGCAGTGGCAAGGATATGCATAAGGTTAGCTGCTCTGCCCAGCTCTTACTCTTAAATTTCTGTGTCCTAGCCCTACCCCTATTTAGGCTCTAGCCTGTGTTTATTCTTTAATTTTTAGTCTCTCTTGGTCTAGTCTACCTGTCCCATTTTCTGTCCTGTCCAGATACCTCACTGCTCCGTGCTATCAGTGTATATCTCACTCCTTCAGGAGGGAGAGGGTCACAATTTGAAGTTGGGGCAAGAAAAATACTATCTGGTTTTTCTGTTACCTATTACCCTACCCATTTTTACTTTCCTTAGCAGGTCCCAGGGTTGCTGCCAAATGTGGATGGTGTGACTAGTCATGAGAAGGTAGCCCCTCTGCAGAGATCAGGTAAGATACATAGGTCTAGATTTATGTATGCTGTTGAGTGGATGCCACCAAGATGACCCATTTGGTCCTTGGTTCTGTCAAAATGTTGGGGATAAGACTAGGCTTCTAACTCAGCCTGTCCCTAAAACTTCACAGACCTGGAGGTACTGTCCTCACTGTTACCACACTTGACTGGCCCTGTATTGGATCTGCCTGAGGCAACCCGGGCCCCCCTCGAGGAGCTCATGTTGGAGGGGGATCTGCTCGAGGTGACTCTAGATGAGAACCATAGCATCTGGCAGTTGCTACAGGCTGGACAGCCTCCAGACCTGGAGCGGATCCATACACTTATGGAGGTGAGGAAAAGTGTCATGGGCGGGGCCAGATGGTCAGGCCAGGCAGTCAGGGAGCCCACGCCTGACCACTGGCCTACAAGTGGTTTGTGCTTGCCTGTGTGTCATTGTAGCTGGAGAAGCATGAACATAAAGGAAATCGGACTAGAAGCCGGACATTGGAGAAACGACGGCGACAGCAGCAGCAGCAAACAGATCTGGATAGGCAAAGTAAGGATCTTGTTCAAGAAGAGCTGCAGTCAAAAAAGGCTCGGAGCTCAGGGATTAAGCTTGAGGAGGGCCAAGAAGAACAGTTTGAGGAAGAAACAGATAGTGAAAATATATTCCTGACATCTCCTACAGACCATAGCCCCAACTTGAAAGGGAACCAAAATAGCTTGCAACAGAAAGATTCTGGTCCTACAGCCCCTTTACCTTCTTTAACCCCTTTTCTATACCAGTCCTACCCTCAGCAGGAAGAGTTGTGACAACAAACAGAAAAAGGCTTTTTTAATTTGCTGCCTTTTGAACCTTCCTAGTTCCTGGACTTTGTTTCCTATATAGAATTTGTCAATTCAGAGTTTTGATATCTTGTCTTAAAGACAATGTTTTATTAAGCTCAGTTCCTAAGGCCCTGTGTGCCCCTTCCCAGAAGTTTCTTGCCTGCAGCATGACTGGGACTAGAAAAGAGTGCGTGATTTCCCAACCCAGTTTAATTCTAGACTTGGGCAAATAAAATTTGAGAAAGGCATATATACCTCTTTCTTTTTTTTTTCCTCCATATTTTTCTTGTATTGCTCTTTTTTCTTCTTCTATTTTTAAAATACTTTGGTGCTTCAGGGCTTTTTCTGCCTTTATTCTACCTCCTTTTCTTTTCTCACCTTGTTTCACATTGTAAGAAAAGACATTGTATTGTGTAATTACTTGTTAGTGTCAAAAAGAATACAGCAAAAGAAGTAGTTCTTGGTTCAAGCTGTTATTATGTATTTTAATTTGATTCCCTTTGTTAAAAATAAAACAGCAACTGGTATGTTCTAAACCTGTGGATCTGTATTCTTTGAGTATAACAATTAAGGACTGTAAGTGGTACACTTAAAAACCTAGTTTTAAATTTCTATAATTCTTTATTGGTGGACATGTGAAGAGTTGATTTTTTTTTTCTTTGTTTATTTTTTTTTTTTTTATGAAATTTATTGACAAATTGGTTTCCATACAACACCCAGTGCTCATCCCAAAAGGTGCCCTCCTCAATACCCATCACCCACCCTCCCCTCCCTCCACCCCCCATCAACCCTCAGTTTGTTCTCAGTTTTTAACAGTCTCTTATGCTTTGGCTCTCTCCCACTCTAACCTCTTTTTTTTTTTTTTTCCTTCCCCTCCCCCATGGGTTCCTGTTAAGTTTCTCAGGATCCACATAAGAGTGAAACCATATGGTATCTGTCTTTCTCTGTATGGCTTATTTCACTTAGCATCACACTCTCCAGTTCCATCCACGTTGCTACAAAAGGCCATATTTCATTTTTTCTCATTGCCACGTAGTACTCCATTGTGTATATATACCACAATTTCTTTATCCATTCATCAGTTGATGGACATTTAGGCTCTTTCCATAATTTGGCTATTGTTGAGAGTGCTGCTATGAACATTGGGGTACAAGTGCCCCTATGCATCAGTACTCCTGTATCCCTTGGATAAATTCCTAGCAGTGCTATTGCTGGGTCATAGGGTAGGTCTATTTTTAATTTTCTGAGGAACCTCCACACTGCTTTCCAGAGCGGCTGCACCAATTTGCATTCCCACCAACAGTGCAAGAGGGTTCCCGTTTCTCCACATCCTCTCCAGCATCTATAGTCTCCTGATTTGATCATTTTGGCCACTCTGACTGGCGTGAGGTGATACCTGAGTGTGGTTTTGATTTGTATTTCCCTGATAAGGAGCGACGCTGAACATCTTTTCATGTGCCTGTTGGCCATCTGGATGTCTTCTTTAGAGAAGTGTCTATTCATGTTTTCTGCCCATTTGTGAAGAGTTGATTTATAGAACATATGAGACTTAGGTCAAGGGTCATGTACCCTTTATGGATTCCAATGTTCCAGCAGTGTTGGACAGTTACTCTTCCTCCATTGAATCATTTGGTACTCCTTTGTTGAAAATCTGTTGCCTGTACTTCTGTGCACCTGTAATATTCCGTTCATTATTGATTTATCAGTCTGCGTCTTTGGCAAGACTCCATTGTCTTGATTAATATAACTTTCAGTTAGTCTTTCAGTAAGGTAGAGTTGATTCCTCCTACTGTACACTGTTTCATAAAGTTTAGCTGATCTGCTACCAAACCTATATGCAGTTGGCTTTGCCTCATGAATTTAATGCAGCTGAACTTTAGAAGTATATTATGCCTCTTAGTTTTCCTTTTTTTCAGATGATAAATATGACATCTAAAACATTTATTCTTAAAAGTTTAGTACAATATGTAAATACGTAAAGCATGAGCAGCACAACACTTTGTTCACATTTATATTCTTGTGTGTGTAAGTGATCCAATCCATACACTCTATTTTTCTTAATCTCTATCAGTAATCAGATTCTGTGGTTATGGTTTGAATGTCTTAATCAATGCTTCTACTTCGGTTCCTGCTTCCCCAGCCAGTGTAGACCTATATCTCTTTATAAAATTCCATACATATGATTGTTGCCACCCTCCTTATTATCTTCCGTTTTATTTCCTGTTGGTCTTTTCCACTCTGTCAGTTATCCTCAGACATAACTTTGTTACTTGCAAATCTACCAGTATTCTGCTACCGCAGTTTCAGTTTCATTACCGGTTACAAAAAACAGTGATATCTTAATGTAACATCAGGATCAGATTAAATAAATGTGATGTCTTGATATTTCATATATATCTAATAAACATTTTCTGAACTTTAGTGGGTATTGGTGTCCCACACAGATGTGTTAGGTTTATGATTCTCAGTGTGCACTGTGAAATTCTGCACTAATTCTCAAAGGGAATGTCTTGCCTGTATATTTTTTTTTGTCAGAGCTTATATTTGCACTTCACCATTTGGAAATCACTGTGTAATGGAAAATACTGCTACCCTAGTGAAAGAATTGAGATCGTCTGCATACAATAATCTTACTAAGTGCTCAGCCACAAATTACTTTCCTCCTTTCCAGTAAGGGGGCAACACGAAGTCACATTTACCCTGTGATTATAGTTGAATTAAGAAACATCAAATCTGTACCAGAAAGTTAATTTCCAAAGCCATTTAGTATGCTGCAATAGTAATTAAGGGTAATTCTTCCCTTTCTGGAAAATTTTAATCTTGATTTGGACTAAAAAAAAATTGCAGTATAACTTTACCTTTACTAAGCCTTCAAAGTGCTGTGTGATATGGCTACTAGGCTATTCAGTTTCTATTTCTGATGACAAAAATTCATGGAAGTGATGATGTTTATGTTTGTGTTCATCAGAGTGAGTAAAGTTCATTGACACCAATACCAATAGCAATACAGGATAGACACAGAAATACACCTTATATTTTCAAGAGGATTGTTTATTTGGCTTATGTGTTCCACACATTTTTACCACCACCACTTGTAATACTCTTGGCAAATTCTGTGTTCGGAATCAGTGAATTTTCTCAACTTCTGAGAAAATACTTGTATCAGCAGTTGTCCCATATAGGCTATTAATAAAGGTCCATCCTTTACTTGCTTCCAACTTGACACTGTTTTCAGAAAGAAAAAAAACAAAGGCAGTAGCAGTACTGTCTGCCACCTTAGCAGTCAGAGAAGTAGACTTTAAATAATTATGTGTGTGCATAACTCTTTATTCTCTCCAACAGGCTAATTAAGTTTACTTTCTCTGGATACAGTTCTTCAAGCTGCTCTTGTCATATATGATTTAATTAACCCAGTGTGTATAAGTGGCTTTCCTTATTTGGATGTCATTGACTCATCCATTGGAGACCTACTTTGATTGCATACCGACACTTATTTTTTGAAGAAATGCTGCTAAAATGAGTCTCTCAGTTTTGAATTTTCTACTTTTTCTGGCTGTTGTTTTCCTATGGGGTTGGATATAATAATGAGTGCTTAATCTAGTAACACCAATACGTACTGTGTTCTTTAACAGCTGTCATGTTATCACATAATAAACATAACTTTTTGCCATGTAATTCAGTAACACATGCAGATCTGTAAACCATGCCTGACATTCATCATCCACTCTTCTGTTTGTGATGGCTTCCCAGTAGTGATAAATAAAAAATGAAGTCCTGTAGCAATACACATGAAACAGTATCTTATTTATAAGTGACCTACTGTGGTTTGTAGTGTGCCAATCAACATAGCAAAGGAATAGCTGCAAGCTGTCTGTTTTTAGCTCTCCACGTGTGAATGAATGGGTTTGCCCTGGACAGTTGTGTGTTTTGTTTTGTTTTTTTTTTAAGTGCTAATTTTTTATTTTGAGAGCGGGAGAGTGAGCAGGTAGGGACAGAGTTCGAGAAACAGAATCTTAAACAGGTTCCATGCTTAGCACAGAGCCCGAAGTGGGGCTCCATCCGACAGCCCTGAGATCATGACATGAGCCGAAATCAAGAGTCAACTGACTGAGCTAACCAGGTGTCACAACAGTTGCTTCTTGAACATCCGTGGGTTTTTTTGTTTGTTTCCCTTTCTGCCTTAAATATTGCCTCTTTCTCCTTCTCATTATATACACATAATAAAATCCCAGCTCTGCCTCTCCATTCTCTGGCCCTTATCACACAAGCTTCTTTTTTGTCCATCACAACCCTGACAACTCTTGTTTGCTTATCTTCACAAGCAGCTGCTTCATAAGGAAACCCCTCTGTCTGGGGTTTCCACCCCAGCTCTTAACCATTCTGGATTGCCTCCGTCACTTCTAAGATCACACTGTTACATAAATGAGCCAAAGATGACTGGCTCACTCAGTTAAGCATCCAACTCTTAATTTTGGTTCAGATCATGATCTGACGGCTTGTGAGTTTCAGCCCCACATTGGGCTCTGGGGCTGATAGCACTGAACCTGCTTGGGATTCTCTCTCTCCTTCCCTCTCTCTCTCTCGGTCTCTCTCTCTCTCTCTTTCTCTCCCCTTCTCCTGCTTGTATGCACATGCTTGCCCTCTCTCTCTCTCTCTCTCTCTCTCTGAAAATAAACTTAAAAACTTAAAAGTTCTCTCTCTCTCTCTCGAAGTAAATTTAAAAACATAAAATTTGTTTTAAAAAAATACCCCAGGGGCGCCTGGGTGGCGCAGTCGGTTAAGCGTCCGACTTCAGCCAGGTCACGATCTCACGGTCCGTGAGTTCGAGCCCCGCATCAGGCTCTGGGCTGATGGCTCAGAGCCTGGAGCCTGTTTCCGATTCTGTGTCTCCCTCTCTCTCTGCCCCTTCCCCGTTCATGCTCTGTCTCTCTCTGTCCCAAAAATAAATAAACGTTGAAAAAAAAATTTAAAAAAATAAAAATAAAAAAATACCCCAAACAAGCAGAATTTAGTCATTTAGATTTTCCTAGTTTGCAAGTACTGAAAATCTTCCCTCAGCATGTGCTGGGTGATGAAATAGAAACTACTACCGTTTGGAGCTCTCTGACTCAGAATTTCTAGAGTTGCTGAACAACATTTCTAAGTGTGCTTCCTATGGAGTTTCCTTACCCAACTCAGCATCTGCCTTAATTTTCATGCACGAGGGCGTTCCTCTCTCAAAAAACCCCTCCAAGCATCACCCAGTAAAGTGTGTTGTATGTTACTGCTTCTTAATAGTCTTATTTATTACTTTGACTAACCTCTAAATCCCACTGCAACACAACCACCAGTCAGTGTTAACCTCCATAAAGGCTTTGACTATTCCCATGTTTCCCTGATTCCACTCTGACAGATGAAACTGTGTCTCCTCCACTGCCATGATAACCGTTCCACAAACATGGCAATATTGGTTTTCCTTATTTGTCTCTGTTCATTTTTCAGTGAAGACTGAGATCAGAGCTCAAATGTGGGTTCATGCCAAACTCAAGTTTTTAGGCATTCAACGTGTTTCGTTTGGTGCTTTGTGTTGTTTTGCTTTTCCCGGTGCAAGCTGTTGCTTTTTAGCCATTTAGATTTTTGACTTTTCTCATATAGTCCCATCTCTGCCTCTGCATCCTCTAACACATACCTTAAACCTCACCAGCCGTTTGTTGGCTATTGATAAGGTAGAGCCGCTTTATAAGTCCTGACACTGCTCTTTCCTCTCCAGACTTGGCTGCTGAGTGAGTTCACTGAAATAGCTGTCTCCCGTCTCCTTAGATGCTGGTCCTCCCCCTTGCCCTTGCCCACCACCCCTTCCAGATTGTGGCCCTTTTGCTGCAAAGACTAGAAAGCAATGAGCAGGTTAAGGAAGCTTTTTGACCAAGCAACATACTCTTCACCAGAGGGTGTAACAACTCCATTTTTCCCACTATCAGAGACCTTCAAGTAAAGTCATGATGGTTTGGTTATCACTGGCAATTCTGAAGAAGGGCAGCAGACAAGGGTTGGTGCCCTGCTGGTGCACCACCTGCCTCATGTAGGTGGGTCAAATTAGAGTAGAAAAGGAAAGGTGGGGTAGTGGGTGGACCTTCACCTGTCAGAGTACTCTTGTCCCTGGCACAGGCAGCTAGCCACTATTCTAAGGCTGGCTTGCTGCCCGCCTTCCCATAGCCAAAGATAGTAGACGCAGTGGTAATGGCGTAGAAGGAGCAGGGCAAGAGTCTGTTTCACAGGGAGTACCATGCTCTGGTTCCTGCCCTCCAACCCTGCCCACCAAGATCCCAACAAGTCAAAATCCTTGCCTCCCTAAAATACTTGCAGGAGGCAGCATTGTAAGTCTTTATGTCTGAATGCAGTCCAAGCACAAACTTTCTTCAATGGGGAGCTGTTTTCTTCGTCATAGTCTCTACCAGCAGTTCACTTCTTTTCCACCTGCCTGGAAGAGTCTAACTCTTGGTTTGGTGAGGTTAGGTGGTCTGGGTGGTGCCAGGAACAGCATCAGGACTGGTAAGCTGTCCTTTGGGCACAGTGATGGCTCCCGGAATGCATTAAGCAGAGGTCTGGAAGGAGATGTGAGCCTGGGTCTTGAGTTGGGAAAGGCTCCAATGGCTCTGTGCCTGAAGCCCTAACACCTAGGGCAGTAGGCTTTGAGGATTTCTGAAACCATGGTATTTCCATAGCCAAGCCCAGCCATACCTGTTGAGTATAGGGAGAGGAGACCAGTTGCTGGAATAAAGGATGGCAGATACCTCTTGTCACTGGAATGGGTAGCAGGGTGCTAGGTCTGACTCACTGCATACTTGCATGCCTAGCACCCAGTGCTAGGTCTGACTCACTGCATACTTGCATGCCACCTGCATACCTCTGGTGAGAAGGAAGCAAGGCAAGACAAAGAGGAGAGCCTGCCAGACTCTCCAGGACATTAGGGGAAGGGGATTGAGTCAGTGTGATGTTCTGGCCTGGTCAGTTGGGTGGGATCCAGAGGTGGTGACTAAAGGGTCAGGCTAGAAAGGTTCTCGCACATCCTGCAGTTTGTGTTGGTGTAAAGTACACTGGTGGGGTACAGTGGCCTGGGAAACCTCAGGACAAAGTTGCCTTCAGCTGGGTGTGGCATGCCTCGGCATCATGGGTCCTTGAGGCACTAAAGGGAACTGTGGATGCTTGTGGCCTTAAAACCTTGAATGTATCCTAGCACTTGTGTCTTCTGATCTCCTAAACCAAATAGGATTGGAACACCTAGAACTTCTGGGTGCTTAAGATTTTGCTTCCTCCCTGCCAGCAGAATGTGGCTCCTCTCAAACTTTCTTGTTCCATTTCCCACTTCCACCATCCTCCTGAGGTGTTCAAGACTCCTAGTGTACAAGCAGGGGCTCCTTAGTCCTTGCCATTTGCCTGCACACCAGTTCCTCTCAACTCACAAAAGTGATCATGCTGTTAAAGTCACACTAAACAGCTGTTATCTGAAACTTCCCCAGTGTAGTCTTATCTCCACAAACTTGGAATGCCTTCCCAATAAATGACTTCCATCCCCATCACAGGATAGAGTCCCCAGGAATAACTGTCCTCTTGCTTCTGGATCCCCATCATACAAACTGTGGGTGCACTCAAGTTCCCAGGAAATTAAATGGACCCCGTGCCCATGGCATCTTTATCATGAGGGCTCTCAGGAAAGAACAGGTACTTTCACTAAGTACAAGCTTCCCCATGCAGAGAAAGAAAACAAAACAAAGCAAAACATACACACATCCCAGGAGATATTTATTCTTCCCATACCAGGTCAGCAAGAACTGTATTTGAAAAGGCTTCAAGAGAGCTCTGTTGCCATCATGTTCTGTCTGAGCCCAAATGACAACTACTTCTGACTTGGGAGCCAGACTGCCTTGCAATCTACATCAGAAGCTATCTTCATTTTGCGGTAGGGAATAGAGCCATGTCTTGGTCTAGGTGGATGGTAGGGATGGGGGTACAGGAGGGACGTTTTGAGAATGAGCAGCAGGTGCTAGGTTAATGCCTCATGTCTCTCAGTGAAGGTCCAGATTGCAGTCAGGCAGGAAGGGAGAGAGAATGAGACTGAATGTGCTGGTAAGTAAAAGAGGTTCCCATAAATGCCTCTAGATACACATTCTTGAGCTTGCCAGATCTCATGGAATCTTGGAAGCCAAGTTGGAGAGGTCTTGGAGAGTTTTGGGCTGGTAGAGGGACTGCAACTAGGATCCTCTATTCTTTACTGTAGGACAAAGAGCAGGGCACAGCTTTGACTGCTCCTCATTCTGCTTGCATTCCTGCCCCACTGACAACAGAGGGCAGTAGGACCAAGTTTGGAGGAAATAATGCTTAGCTCTGCCACCACAGAGGCTGCTGGCTTGATGGATGATCAGTGCTGTGGTCTGAGCGCTGTACAACTGGAATTGGAGGCAGAGAGCCTGCAGCATAGTTCCTGGAGTCACATTTACTTGAGGCACCTAGCCAGAGAAGCCAACCACTACTAATTTTTTTTTTTTCTGATCTCAGAAGCTAAGCTACGTCTATTTAGTACTTGAGAGACAGTTTGACCATTAAGGTGACTACTGTATAGTATTGCCATTCACCAGCCACCAGCCAACCATCTTTTATTGTTTATTTATTGTGGAGGGCACACTCAACATCTCTTGTCCCTTTCCTTAGGCACCACAGTTGTTATCTCTGCCCAACTGCAGTATACGTAGGCAGCATGGTTCTAGCCTTCCTTTGCAACCCCAACATCCTCCACAACCCCAACTATGTATGAGTACAAACACTCCTACAAATATTCCCAGGCATATTCTTGCATCCTAACTTGTGCCAGTTCACATGCATACCTCAACTATCAAAACCACAGACTGCCCATCCCAGCCTCCACAATGTAGTCTTTTTCTCCCACATGGTTTTTTTTTTTCCTGCAAGAATGACTTTCCTTTCACCCCACAGAGAAGCTGCCATGCCAACAATTGCCACTTCATGCCTGTGCACCATAATACACACTGCATGCATACTCTACTCTCAAGGAAAACAGGCAGACAGGCCTGATCGGTTCCTCAGGAAATGAAAATGTACTTTCATGAAGTTGGGCACTTCGCACAGAAAGGAAAAACAAGGGTGCCTGGGTGGTTCAGTCAGCTTAGTGTCCAACTTGGGCTCAGGTCACAATTTCACTGTTGGTGGGTTCCAGCCCTTCGACAGGCTCTGTGCTGACAGCTCAGAGCCTGGAGCCTGCTTCAGATTCTCTGTCTCCCTCTCTCTCTGCCCTTCCCCCATTCGCACACATGCACTCTCTCTCAAAATGAAGTAAATAAAAAAATTAAATAAATAGCATTTTAAAAATCTTGAGAGAGAGACAGAGACAGAGACAGAGAGAGAAAACCAAACAAATGAACACTTCCCAGGAGGCAATAGGTCCTGCACAGGACTCAGGTCAGATGGAAGGAGAGAACACTTGACCATACCACCTTTTGTTTTCCTGTGATTCCTTGGATGACTGTCAGCCCAAGGAAGTGATCTCTTGTGGTGCAATACAAGTACATCCATCCTCAGATGTGGCAGTGGGATTTGAACTTCAGCCGAAACTATTTATCTAAAATCCTCTTTTCTACCTATGGACAACCACAAAGCAGGGTTTTAATACAGTGCCTGTGTGGAAGTGGTTTCCAGCAAAGCCTACTGATGTCGTTTGGAAGATGTCAGCTCACAGTTGTAGGGAATGTTAGGGAAGAACAAGAGAAGCTCTCAGTGGTTGGTCTGGGCTGTGCAGGGTGTCTAGAGAAGGTGTCTGGGCTGCATGTGTCCTGAGCTCAGGTATTTGGATTCTTGGCCAGATCTCACAGAATCTACCTAAAGGTGGATTCTACCTAAAGGTGGAAACCTGAGCTGGGCAAGCCAGGTTAGAGACCTGGGTTAAGAGACCTCCAGGATTCTAGGGAGGAGGGTGATGGAAGTCTATGGTCCTCCATGTGCATCACTACCCAGGTGGCTGCCTGGCTGGCTGGCTGGCTGTCTTTCTGCCGCTGCTACAACCCAGGCTATTGCTGGTGGGAAGCAGACTGAGGAGTTGCAGAATGCCAGGAACAGGCTGCTGGGGTACATAGTGCAGTGCTATAGCAAGGCAGACACATCAGGTCTGAAAGAGGACATTTCTCAGGGAGCATCTGGGCTGGCATGGAGAGCCTGGAGGTGGCAGGCAGAAGTCATAGGTGGGTTTGGGCCCCTGGCTTTAGCAGTGGGATTGCCAGAAGCTATACTCCCAGCTGCACGGTGCAGGCTCTAAAGGTTTCCCACCAGGGTTCCTGGTATCTATGGCTGTAACACTGTGAACGCTTCTGATATCAGAAGCAAAGCAATGGAGATCTTTGTTAGTACTTGCATGGGAGACAAACTAGGAATTTTAGATGCTTAGGGTGTTTTTCTCTCTGCTAGTTAGCTGTCTCTCTCTTCATGGTCACTGCAGGTGCCCTGCTGGAGTCTTTGAAAGTTCCCCATTGTCTATAACTACTGACTCCCAAGCTGAGATCAAAAGAAACATGATGGTGACACCCCTGAAGAATAAATTATCCCAAGATAAACCTGGGATTACTTCTGTAGCACCATTTTTTACTGGAAAACATTTAGGGATTGCATGGCTGTTACATCACAAGACACATGGATGTGTTATGGAACACAAGGATATTTGCATGCAATTTAAGGATGAGGCACTGGCTTTCAGTGAAATTCTCATGTAATTCTGTTGTATCATGTTGGAAAAAAAAATGGAGTAGTTATAAAAAAAAACACAGCAATGGTGACTTTTATATTTACCCATATACTTACTTTTCACAGTACTATTTGACCACCTGGCTTCAAATTTGTCTTGTGTTTTTATTTCAGCATGAAGCCCTACCTTTACCATTTATTATATGGCACGGTACTAACAGTATTTTATTAGCAAATCTCTTGAGCACTGCTCCCATTTTTTTTTTAATTTAAATTCAAGTTAGTTCACATGCAGCGTAGTCTTGGTTTCAAGAGTAGAAACCAGTGATTCATCTCTTACATATGACACACAGTGCTCATCCCAACAAGTGCCCTCCTTCCTTAATACCTGTCACCTATTTAGCACATCCCCCCACCTACCTCCCCTCCAGCAACCCTCAGTTCATTCTCTGTAATTCTACTGGATATAAAAGTCTTTTCTTTTTCAATTTTTAATTTAAATTTTAGTTGGTTAACATACAGAACAATGTTGGTTTCAGTAGTAGAATTCAGTGATTTATCACTTACATCCAACACCCAGTGCTCATCCCAACAAGTGCCCTCCTTAATGGTCATCACCAGTCGAGTTCATCCTCCATCAGCCTTCGGTGGGTTCTCTATCATTAAGAGTCTCTCCTGGGTTGCTTCCCATGCCCCTCTCTTTTTTTTCCTCCCTTCCCCCATGTTCATCTATTTTGTTTCCTAACTTCTGTGTACGAGTGAAATTATATCATATTTGTCTTTCTCTGATTCACTTATTTTTCTTAGCATAATATACTCCAGCCCCAGCCACATCATTGCAAATGACAAGATTTCATTCTTTTTGATGGGTTAATAATATTCCTTCGTATATAGATAAAACATCTTCTTTATCCACTTATCAGTCAATGGATATTTGGGCTCTTGACATAGTTTGGCTATTGTTGATAGTGCTGCTATGAACATTGGGTGCATGTACCCCTTAGAGTCTATATTTCTGTATACTTTGGGTAAATATGTAGTAGTAGTGCAACTGCTAGATCATAAGGTAGTTCTATTTTTAGTTTTTTGAGGAACATCCATACTGTTTTTAGAGTATCTACACCAGTTTGCACTCCCACCAAACAGTGCAGACTGCTCCCCTTTCTCCACATCCTCATCAACATCTTTTGTTTCCTGATATGTTAATTTTAGCCATTCTGACAGGTGTGAGGTAGTATCTCATCTTAGTTTTGATTTTTATTTCCCTGATGATGAGTGATGTAGAGCGTTTTATCATGTGCCTGTTAGCCATCTGGATGTCTTCTTGGGAACAAAATAACTATTCATGTCTTCTGCCCATTTCTGAACTGGGTTATTTGCTTTTTGGGTGTTGAGTTTGAGAAGTTCTTTACAGATTTTGGATACCAACCATTTATCCAATATGTCATTTGCAAATAGCTTCTTCCATTCTGTAGGCTGCCTTTTCCTGTTGTTGATGGTTTCCTTTGCAGTGCAGAAGGCTTTTATCTTGATGAAGTCCCAATAGTTCAGGTTTGTTTTTGTTTACCTTGCCTCAGGAGATGTGACTAGTAAGAAGTTGCTGTGGCTAAGGTCAAAGAGGTTGCTACCTGCTTTCTCCTCCAGGATTTTGATGGTTTCCTGTCTCACAGTTAGGTCTTTCATCCATTTTGAATTTATTTTTGTGTAGGTGTAAGAAAGTGGTGCAGGTTCAATCTTCTGCATGTCACTGTCCAGTTTTCCCAGAATTATTTGTGAAAGATACTGTCCTTTTTTCCATTGGGTACTCTTCCCTGCTTTGTTGAAGATTAGTTGGCCATATTAATGTGAGTCCAATACTGGGTTTTCTGTTCTGTTCCACTGATCTACATAGATCTGTGTTTGTGCCAGTACCATACTGTCTGCATGATTAACAGCTTTGCAACACAGCTTGAAATCTGGAATTGTGATGCCTCCACCTTTGTTTTTATTTTTAAGGATTGCTTTGTCTATTCAGGGTCTTGTGTGGTTCCATGCCAATTTTAGGATTGTTTGTTTTAGCTCTGTGAAGAATGCTGGTGGTTTATTGATAGGGATTCTACACTACATGTGTAGATTACTTTGGGAAGTGTAGATATTTTAACAATATTTATTCTTCTAATTCATGAACATGGAATGCTTTTCCATTTTTTTTTTTTGGTGTCCTCTTCAATTTCTTTTATAGAAGTGTTTGAGAGTTTCTAGAGTACAGATCTTTAACCTCTTTGGTTAGGTTTATTGCTAGGTATCTTATTGTTGGTGGAATTGCAAATGGGATCAATTTCTTCATTTAATTTCATGCTGCTGCTTTATTTGTGTATAGAAATGAAACAGATTTCTTCACACTGATCTTATGACCTACAACTTTGCTGAATTCATGTATCAGCTCTAACAATTTAGTGGTGGAGTCTTTAAGGTTTTCTACATCGTGTATCATGTAGTCTGTGAATAGTGGATGTCTGTCTTCTTTCTTGCCCATCTGGATGTCTTTTATTTATTTTTGTGGTGTGGCTGCTGCAGCTAAGACTTCCAGTACTATGTTAAAGGGTAAGTAATAGTGAGAGTGGACATTCCTGTTTTGTTTCTGACCGTAGACCAAAAGCTCTGTTGTTTGTTTGTTTGTTTGTTTAAGGATGATCTTAGCTGTGGGTCTCTCCTATGTGGCTTTTATCATGTTGGAGTGTGTTCCATCTGTCCCTACTTTGTTGAGGGTTTCTATCAACAAAAGATGCAGCATTTTTTAAATGCTTTTATTACATCTATTGACAGGATCATATGGTTCTCATCCTTTCTTCTTCTTCTTTCTTTTTTATTTTTTTTAAACAACAGAAGTTTATTGTTTCACAGTTCTGAAGGCTAGAAATCCAAGATCAAGGTGCTGTCGGATTTGGTTTCTCCTGTGGCCTCTCTCCTTAGCTTGCAGATGGCCACTTTCTGTGTCCTCACATGGCCTTTTCTCTGCACATCCACCCCTGGTGTCTCTTTGTGGGTCCCAAATTCCTCCTCTTATAAGATCACTAGACAGGTAGGATTAGGGCCCACCTAATGGCCTCATTTTAACTTAATCATCCCTTTAAAGGCTCTGTATTCAAATACAGTCACATCTTGAGGTACTGGGCTTTGAGCTTCAACAGAGGAATCTTGGGAGAGTCACAATACAGCCCATAAGAGGCATCTGAGGAACATCTACTCTGTCTGTCCCAGGCGCCAGAAATATAGAAGGGAAAGACTCAGATCTTGCCCACAAGACTGTCAGTCTTTTGAAAGAGACAGACAATTGTAAAATGCCTTTTCTCCATTTACCTTGGCCTGTGTCTTACACTTAAATTTGCAGTGTTTACAAATTTTTCATCGAATATACATTCAGTATTTTGACCACCTCAGATTCTCATTTCAATCAGCTATGAACTCTCCAGGTCTTTACCAGCTCGGGAAGAGAATTTATTGGAGCCCACTCAGAAACAGGAAAAGGCTAGCCAAGAACCCAGAGAAGCTGGGCCAAACCGAGGGGAAATGAAGTAGCTGAGATTGAAGTGTGTCTGCACAGGCCGCTTTTCCACCCCATTCTGCAAAATTATTATTTATTTATTTATGTATTTATTTATTTATATGAAATTTATTGTCCTATTGGTTTCCATACCACACCTAGTGCTCACCCCAAAAGGTGCCCTCCTCAGTGCCCATCGCCCACCCTCCCCTCCCTCCCACCCCCCATCAACCCTCAGTTTATTGTCAGTTTTTAAGAGTCTCTTATGATTTGGCTCCCTCCCTCTCTAACCATTTTTTCCCCTTCCCCTCCCCCATAGTCCTCTGTTAAGTTTCTCAGGATCGACATAAGCGTGAAAACATATGGTATCTGTCTTTCTCTGTATGACTTATTTCACTTAGCATAACACTCTCCAGTTCCATCCACGTTGCTACAAAAGGCTTATTTCATTCTTTCTCATTGCCACGTAGTATTCCATTGGGTATATAAACCACAATTTATTTACCCATTCATCAGTTGATGGACATTTAGGTTCTTTCCATAATTTGGCTATTGTTGAAAGCACTGCTGTAAACATTGGGGTACACGTGCTCCTATGCATCAACACTCCTGTATCCCTTGGGTAAGTTCCTAGCAATGCTATTGCTGGGTCGTAGGGTAGATCTATTTTTAATGTTTTGAGGAACCTCCACACTGTTTTCCAGAGCGGCTGCACCAATTTGCATTCCCACCAACAGTGCAAGAGGGTTCCCGTTTCTCCACATCCTCGCCAGCATCTCTAGTCTCCTGATTTGTTCATTTTAGCCACTCTGACTGGCGTGAGGTGGTATCTGAGTGTGGTTTTGATTTGTATTTCCCTGATGAGGAGTGACGTTGACCATCTTTTTCATGTGCCTGCCGGCCATCTGGATTTCTTCTTTAGAGAAGTGCCTATTCATGTTTTCTTCCCGTTTCTTCACTGGGTTATTTGTTTTTCGGGTGTGGAGTTTGGTGAGCTCTTTATAGATTTTGCATACTAGCCCTTTGTCCGATATGTCATTTGCAAATATCTTTTCCCATTCCGTTGGTTGCCTTTTAGTTTTGTTGGTTGTTTCCTTTGCTGTGCAGAAGCTTTTTATCTTCATGAGGTCCCGGTAGTTCATTTTTGCTTTTAATTCGCTTGCCTTTGGGGATGTGTCAAGTAAGAAATTGCTGCAGCTGAGGTCAGAGAGGGTTTTTCCTGCTTTCTCTTCTAGGGTTTGGTGTTTTTCTGTCTCCCAGTCAGGTCCTTTATCCACTTTGAGTTTATTTTTGTGAATGGTGTAAGAAAGTGGTCTAGTTTCATCCTTCTGCATGTTGCTGTCCACTTCTCCCAGCACCATTTGTTAAAGAGACTGTCTTTTTTCGATTGGATATTCTTTCCTGCTTTGTCAAAGATTAGTTGGCCATACTTTTGTGGGTCCAATTCTGGGGTTGCTAGTCTATTCCACTGGTCTGTGTGTCTGTTTTTGTGCCAATGCCATGCTGTCTTGATGATTACAGCTTTGTAGTAGAGGCTAAAGTCTGGGATTGCGATGCCTCCTGCTTTGGTCTTCTTCTTCAATATTACTTTGGCTATTCGGGGTCTTTTGTGGTTCCATACAAATTTTAGGATTGCTTTGTTGTAGCTTCCAGAAGAATGCTGGTGCAATTTTGATTGGGATTGCATTGAATGTGTAGATTGCTTTGGGTAGTATTGACATCTTAACAATATTTATTCTTCCAAGCCATGAGCACGGAATGTTTTTCCATTTCTTTGTATCTTCTTCGATTTCCTTCATAAGCTTTCTATAGTTTTCAGCATACAGATCTTTTACATCTTTGGTTAGGCTTATTCCTCGGTATTTTACGCTTCTTGGTGCAATTGTGAACGGGATCAGTTTCTTTATTTGTCTTTCTGTTGCTTCATTATTAGTGTATAAGAATGTAACTGATTTCTGTACATTGATTTTGTATCCTGCGACTGTGCTGAATTCATGTATCAGTTCTAGCAGACGTTTGGTGGAGTCTGTCAGGTTTTCCATGTATAAGATCACGTCATCTGCAAAAAGTGAAAGCTTGACTTCATCTTTGCCACTTTTGATGCCTTTGGTTTCCTTTTGTTGTCTGATTGCTGATGGTAGCACTTCCAACACTATGTTAAACAACAGCGGTGAGCGTGGACATCCCTGTTGTGTTCCTGGTTTCAGGGGGAAAGCTCTCAGTTTTTCCCCATTGAGGGAAGCCCATCAGCTGTGGGCTTTTCATAAATGGCTTTTATGATGTTTACATATGTTCCTTCTATCCCAACTTTCTCGAGGTTTTTTATTAAGAAAGGATGCTGAATTTTGTCAAATGCTTTTTCTGCATCGATTGACAGGATCATATGGTTCTTATCTTTTCTTTTATTAATGTGATGTATCACATTGATTGATTTGCGAATGTTGAGCCAGCCCTGTGGCCCAGGAATGATTCCCACGTGATCATGGTGAATAATTCTTTTTATATGCTGTTGAATTCGATTTGCTAGTATCTTGTTGAGAATTTTTTGCATCCATATTCACCAGGGATATTGGCCTGTAGTACTCTTTGTTTGCTGCGTCTCTGTCTGGTTTAGGAATGAAAGTAACGCCGGCTTCATAGAATGAACCTGGAAGTTTTCCTTCCCTTTCTATTTTTTGGAACAGCTTGAGAAGGATAGGTATTATCTCTGCTTTAAATGTCTGGTAGAATTCCCCTGGGAAGCCATCTGGTCCAGGACTCTTATTTGTTGGGAGATTTTTGACAACTGATTCCATTTCTTTGCTGGTTATGGGTCTGTTCAAGTTTTCTATTTCTTCCCGACTGAGTTTTGGGTGTGTGTGGGTGCTTAGGAATTTTTCCATTTCTTCCAGGTTGTCCAGTTTGTTGGCATATAATTTTTCATTAGTATTCTCTGATAATTGCTTGTATTTCTGAGGGATTGGTTGTAATAATTCCATTTTCATTCATGATTTTATCTATTTGGGTCATCTCCCTTTTCTTTTTGAGAACCCTGGCTAGAGGTTTATCAATTTTGTTTATTGTTTCAAAAAACCAACTCTTGGTTGCATTGATCTGCTCTACAGGTTTGTTTTTGTTTTGTTTTGTTTTGTTTTGTTTTGTTTTGTTTTGTTTTTTTAGATTCTATATTGTTTATTTTTGCTCTGGTCTTTGTTATTTCTCTTCTTCTGCTGGGTTTGGGCTGTCTTTACTGTTCTGCTTCTATTTCCTTTAGGTGTGCTATTAGATTTTGTATTTGGGATTTTTCCTGTTTCTTGAGATAGGCCTGGATTGCAATGCATTTTCCTCTCAGGACTGCGTTCGGTGCATCCCAAAGCATTTAGATTGTTGTATTTTCATTTTAATTTGTTTCCATATATTTTTAAATTTCTTCTCTAATTGCCCGGTTGACCCATTGATTCTTTAGTAGGGCGTTCTTTAACCTCCATGCTTTTGGAGGTTTTCCAGACTTTCTCCTGTGGTTGATGTCAAGTTTCATAGCACTGTGGTCTGAAAGTGTGCATGGTATGGTCTTCATTCTTTTATTCTTATGAAGGGCTGTTTTGTGACCCAGTGTGTGATATCTTGAAGAATGTTCCATGTGCACTTGAGAAGAAAGTGTGTTCTGTTGCTCTGGGATGCGGAGTTCTAACTCTATCTGTCAAGTCCATCTGATCGAATGTATCATTCAGGGCCCTTGTTTCTTTATTGATGCTGTGTCCGGATGATCTATCCATTGTTGCCAGCTGAGTATTAAAGTCCCCTGCCATTACCACATTCTTATCAATAAGGTTGCTCATGTTTGTGAGTAATTGTTTTATACATTTGGGGGCTCCCGTATTTGGCGCACAGACATTTATAATTGTTAGCTCTTCCTGACGGATAGGCCCTGTAATTATTATATAATGCCCTTCTTCATCTCTTGTTACAGCCTTTAATGTAACGTCTAGTTTGCCTGATATAAGTGTGGCTACTTCAGCTTTCTTTTGACTTCCAGTAGCATGATAGATAGCTCTTCATCACCTCACTTTCAATCTGAAGGTGTCCTCAGGTCTAAAATGAGTCTCTTGTAGACAGTAAATAGGTGGGTCTTGTTTTTTTATCCATTCTGATACCCTATGTCTTCTGGTTGGAGCTTTTAGTCCATTTATATTCAGTGTTATTATGGAAAGATATGGGTTTAGAGTCACTGTGATGTCTGTAGGTTTCATGCTTGTAGTGAGGTCTCTGGTACTTTGTGGTCTTGCAACATTTCACTCACAGAATCCCCCTTAGGATCTCTTGTAGGGCTGGTTTAGTGGTGATGAATGCCTTCAGTTTTTGTTTGTTTGGGAAGACCTTTATCTCTCCTTCTATTCTGAATGATAGACTTGCTGGATAAAGGATTCTCAGCTGCATAGTTTTTTCTGTTCATCACATTGAAGATTTCCTGCCTTTCCTTTCTGGCCTGCCAAGTTTCAGTAGATAGGTCTGCCACTAGTCTTAATGGTCTCCGTTTGTAAGTTAGAACCTGTTTATCCCTAGCTGCTTTCAGAATTTTCTCTTTATCCTTGGATTTTGCCAGTTTCACTATGATCTGTTGTGCAGAAGATCGATTCTAGTCAACGTCTGAAGGGAATTCTTTGTGCCTCTTGGATTTCAATGCCTTTTTCCTTCCCCAGATCAGGGAAGTTCTCAGCTACGATTTGTTCAAGTACACTTTCAGCCCTTGTGTCTCTCTTTTCTTCTTCTGGAATTCCTATGATACGGATATTGTTCCGTTTGATTGCATCACTTAGTTCTCTAATTCTCCCCCTCATACTCCTGGATTTTTTTTATCTCTCTTTTTCTCAGCTTCCTCTTTTTCCATAATTTTATCTTCTAATTCATGTCTTCTCTCCTCCGCGTCTTCAATCCGAGCTGTGGTCACTTCTATTTTATTTTGCACCTCATTTATAGCATTTTTTAGCTCCTGATGACCGTTTCTTAGTCCCTTGATCTCTGTAGCAGTAGATTCTCTATCCTTTTTTCAGGCCCAGAGATTAATTTTCTGACTGTTATTCTAAATTCTTGTTCCGTTATATTGCTTAAATCGTTTTTGATCAATTCGTTAGCTGTCGCTACTTCCTGGAGTTTCTTTTGAGGAGACTTCTTCCGTTTCGTCATTTTGGGTAGTGGCTCCTGCAGTGGCTCCCAACCGCAGGGCACTTCCCCTGTGCTGTCAGGAGTAACTTGTGTTGGTGGGTGGGGCCACAGTCAGACCTGCTGTCTATCCACAGCCCACCGCTGGGGCCACAGTCAGACTGGTGTGTACCATATCTTCCCTTCTCCCAGGGGCAGGACTCACTGTGGAGTGGGGTGCCCCTGTCTAGGCTACTTGCACACTGCCAGGCTTGCGATGCTGCTTTGATGGGGTCTGGCATATTGGCCAGGGTGGATCCTCAAGGTGCACAGGGGCAGGAGGGGCAGGCTCAGCTGGCTTTGCCTTTGGTGGTCCCCTGCGGGAGGGGCCCTGCAGCACCGGAAGGGAGGCAGGCCCGTCAGAGGGATGGATCCACAGAAGCACAGACTTGGGCGTTTGCATGGTGCCAGCAAGTTTGGTGATGGGAACTGGTTTCTTTGGGATTTTGGCTGGCGGATGGCAGAGGGAGATGGCGCTGGCCAGCGCCTTTGTTCCCCCACCAAGCCTAGTTCTGTCTTCCAGGGCTCAACACCTCTCCCTCCCGGTGTCCTCTCACCTTCCTGCTCTCCGAGCACAGCTGTTGACTCATAACATTCCAGATGTTAAGTCCCGCTGGCCGTCAGAACTCACACAGTCCGGCCCCTCTGCTTTTGCAAGCCAGACTTGGGGGCTCTGCCTTGCCGGGCAGGCTGCCCCTCCACCGCCCCAGCTCCCTCCCACCAGCCCATGTAGGGCGCACCGCCTCTCTGCCCTTCCTACCCTCTTCCGTGGGCCTCTTGTCTATGCTTGGCTTTGGAGAGTTGTTTCTGCTAGTCTTCTGGAGGTTTTCTTGGTTATTTAGGCAGATGTGGGTGGAATCTAAGCGGTCAGCAGGACGCGGTGAACCCAGCGTCTTCCTCGCCACCATCTTCCAAACAGTTCTTCTTTCTTTTTTAAATTTATGTATTTAAATTCAAGTCAGTCAACATACAGTGCAATACCAGTTTCAGGAGTAGAACCAAGAGATTCATCACCCACACACACACCCAGTGCTCATCGCAACAAGGGAGCTCCTTCCTCAGTGCTGATCACCCACTCACTAAAACGGTATGTCACATGGATTGAGTTGTGAGTATTGAACCAGCCCTGCAGGCTGCCAGGAATCAATCCCACCTGGTTGTGGTGAATAATTCTTTTCATGTACTGTTCGATTTGATTTGCTAGTGTCTTGTTGAGAATTTTTGCATCGATGTTCATCAGGGTTATTGGCCTGTCATTCTCCTTCTGAGTGGGATCTTTGTCTAGTTTTGGAATCAAGGTAATGCTGGCCTCATAGAATGAGTTTGGAAGTTTTCTTCCACTTCTATTTTTTGGAAGGGTGTGAGAAGAATATGTATTAACTGTTCTTTAAATGTCTGGTAAAATTCTCCAGGGAAGCCATCTGGCCCAGGACTCTTATTTGTTGGGAGATGTTAAATAGCCAATTCAATTTCTTCACTGTTTATGGTTCTATTCAAATTTTCTACTTCTTCCCGTTTGAGTTTTGGTAGTGTGTGAATGTCTGGGAATTTGTCCATTTCTTCCAGGCTATCCAGTCTATTGACATATAACTTTTCATAGGATTGTCTAATAATTGCTTGTATTTCTTTCAACATTTATTTATTTTTTGGGACAGAGAGAGACAGAGCATGAACGGGGGAGGGGCAGAGAGAGAGGGAGACACAGAATCGGAAACAGGCTCCAGGCTCTGAGCCATCAGCCCAGAGCCTGACGCGGGGCTCGAACTCCCAGACCGCGAGATCGTGACCTGGCTGAAGTCGGTCGCTTAACCGGCTGCGCCACCCAGGCGCCCCATAATTGCTTGTATTTCTGTGGTGTTGGTTGTGATCTCTCACATTTCATTCATGGTTTTATCTATTTCGGTCCTTTCTCTCTTCTCTTTGAGAAGTCTGGCTAGGGGGTTGTCAATTTTATTAATTCTTTCAAAGAAGCAGCTCTTAGTTTTGTGATCGTTTCTACTGTTTTTGCTTTTTTGTTTCTATATCATTTATATCTGCTCTAATCCTTACCGTTTCCTTCCTTCTGCTGACTAGGCTTCATTTGCTAATCCTTTTCTAGTCCCTTTAGGTGTAAGGTTAGGTTGCATATTTGGGACCTTTCTTGTTTCTCGAGATAGACCTGAATTGAAATATATGTTTCCTCCCAGGATTGCTTTTGCTGCAACCCAAAGGTTTTGGACTGTCATGTTCTCAATTTCATTTGTTTTAATGTATGTTTTTTTTTTTTAATGTTTTTATTTATTTTTGAGAAAGAGTGACAGAGCATGAGCAGGGGAGGGGCAGAGAGAAGGAGACACAGAAATCCAAAGCAGGCTCCAGGCTCGGAGCTGTCAGCACAGAGCCCGACGCGGGGCTCAAACTCATGGACTGTGAGATCATGACCTGAGCTGAAGTCGGACGCTTAACCGACTGAGACACCCAGATGCCCCAATGTTTTTTTTTTTTTGGGGGGGGGGGGTGTTTTTTTTTTTTACTTCTTCTTTAATGTCCTGGCTGACCCATTCATTCTTTAGTAGGATGTTCTTTAACCTCCATGTCCTTGTGGTCTTTCCAAAGTTTTTCTTGTGGTTGGCTTCAAGTTTCAAAGTGTTGTGGTGAAAACATGCATGGTCTGATCTGGATCTTTTTTGTGCCTGTTGAGGGCTGATTTGTGACCCAGTATGTGATCTATTCTGGAGAACATTTGTTCTCTTCATTCTGCTTTTCCTTAGATGTCAACCTCTCTTGTTCAGCCGGTCTATGATTTAGTTCTTCTTTCTTCATTTGTACAAAAGCAGAAGGGATTCCAGAGATGTTTTCTTGTGCACTTGAGAAGAGTGCACAGTTCTCCCATAATTCTCTTGCATTTTTTCATTCATAAATCTCGTCAGGTTAACTTGCATCATTTTGAAGTCTGGATTCTTCGCTTCCAGATGGCTGAATATAAACTCAGTTGCAACATCATCTTCAGACACAAGGATGTCTGTTACTTGTTTTGTAACCCAATGTTTTACAACCTCAAATTTACTTTGCTCAAATCCACCTTTTTCCTAGGCATTCTGCAAATTTCATCTGCTTCAGTATCTTCTTCTGTTTGTTGCTGAACCAATTATCCTGTTCTGCACTTTTTCTGAGGAAGAATCCACGTCCATTTTGCTGTTCTCCTCAGATATAAATTCTTGATTGATGTTTTTTCTTTTGACATCCAAATAAGTCATCTTACTGGTTCCTTACCTCTGTGGTTTACAATAAATTGGCCCCAAATTTCACTTTTCACGAGAATTACTTTTCTCTTGCTGAGTTCAAGATTTTGTCTCTGATTTTCAACTGTTTGACCATGCATTTCATCTTCATGTGTATCTCTTTATGTTCTTCCTACTTGAAGTTTGGTAAGTTTCTTGGATGTGTTAGATTAATGCCTTATGTCAAATTTGAAACGTTTTGGGCCAGCATTTCTTCAAATATTCTCTCTGCTCCTTTTCTTTATCATTTCTTAAACTCCTGTTATGCATATAGTGACAGAAACAACATTGGCAGTTGAACGGTGGAAGACAGCAAAGGTTCATAGCAACCGAGAAAATGCTGATTTAGAAGAAGGGCCACTAAAGCTTAGATTCTCTCCACTCCCTAGATTTATTTTTGTGTGGGTTTTGGTTTGTTCAGTGACTCTTCTGTACTATTTTAAGGCATTTTAAAAAATGTTGTTTCTTTTAATTCACGTATTAACTAGTGGCTTAACACAGAGGTCAATTCAACTTTGGGACAAAAATATACATAAAATATATGCTTAAATATATTATATACAAATGTAATTTGTAAACGTGTATATTGTTTTCTAAGTATTTGCAGCCTGCCTCTGTGGGGAGTACCTCCATCATTTAGCTTGGGTGTTTACTACTCTGCCTTAAATTTTACTTCCTTCTTGTGCTGAGCCAACAGAACCAAAACAACATAAAACACCACCCCTCCACACAAAAACTACAACAACCAAAAACAACAAACAACAAACTGCAACCAGTCAGCTGTTGAAAGGAATCTATTCAAACCATCCCCTTACAGACAAAAATCACAGATGTCTGCACTTGGCCTTAACTCTGTTTTTGTAGGTCACAGTGCCCTACATTCTTGAAAAGTAGACCTGAGCATATTCATGTCTAGCATGACTACCACTGATATCCCAGATGAGCCCCAGACTGAGACCCTTGAGAAACTTGACCAAGAATAGACAACCAGGGTCACAGCTACAACCCTCTCACATCCTTCAAACCCCTTTGAAGGCCCAGCCTGACAGAAGCTGGGGCAGACATCTCTCTAGATGTCTGGCCCCTCCCTTCCCTTGGAGAGTGAATAAACTCTGTCTGTCTTACTTGTTGTTCCACTCTTTGTGCAATTCTTTGCCACCATGGTCACAGGCCACCCTAACGTTTTGGTGGTCCTTACATATGGGGATTAGCCATCTCCTGCTGACCAGGATTCATCTCAACTGCGTATCCTTGTTGGCTAATCTCAGGCGAGTCAAAATTTTCATTTTCAGGTGGGCTCTTTGAGATCCTGAGGATTGGGAATAATCACCAAGGGCTGACTAATCCCCACAGCAGGATTCAAACCCCAGTACTGGGCTTAGTCAACAATTAATAAATTGACCATTGGAGGGTTGCCTCCTCTGTGTCTTTGCACAGTTTTGGGGTGTGTGATCCCTTCCCACACACAAACCCTTAAGTTTGGGGGACGCTCCTTTCTCTCGGGTTCGGCACTGGTCAGGGTTTCATCTTCTTCTGAAGGCTGGGGCTGAATCTAGGTGTATCCCTTCCGGTTTTCCCCTTTGTTCCCAGTCCTCAAAATCTCCCTTCTCCTTTTACCAGATTTCCAGGTTGGCAATACCTTGTCCATCCCTCTCCAGGACTTCCCTCTGGGATGCCTCCTTAAAAATCTCAAACCGCACCCCCCCCCCCAAATATCACTTCCAATTAGAACAAGACATTTGGCCCAAATTTCTTATTTTCTACTGCAATACAGCCTGGCCACAATATAAATTAGATGACCAGGAGGTCTGGCTGGAGAACGGCTATCTTAACCACAGCAGTCTTCTCTAATTGAGTTTGTATTGTCATTGCCTGGGTAAGTGGTCCAAGGTTCCTTATGTCGAAGCTTTCTCCGAGCTTGCTTGTTATCCTAACTGTTGTGCTGCCTGTGGTATGCTCCTTCTATCTCTCCAAAAGACCCCTGTCCCTCTCCCAAGTTCTCCTGACTCGGACCTTGACCCTGCCTTGACCCTGCCGACCAATCTATGCCTTTCCACTCACCCACAGTCGATCCCTCACTTCACACCTCCACAGCAACTACCCCTTCCCCAGCTTCCCCTCAAGACCCTTTGGCACCCCATCAACATTTCCCTTCAGCCCTTGCCTCCACCTCCCGATCCTTCTCCTGTCCATCCTCATTCTGGCCACTCTTTCCAACCTCCCCATGCTTCTGCCACCCAGTCCCCTCTTTGAGATGTGGCTGGGTCAGAGGGCATTGTTTGAGTCCTTGTTCCCCTCTGCTTGCCAGATCTTTCTCATATAGAATGTAAGATTGGCTCTTTCTCAACTGATCCTGCCAGGTTTACTAAAGAAGTTGAATATCTCGCCCTTTCCTATTACTTACGGTGGAGAGACCTGTATGTTATTCTCTCCACCTATATACCACACCAGAGTAAAACAAACAAACAAACAAACAAACAAACAAACAAACAAAACACCAAGATTTGGTCCAAGGCTACTGAATATGCTGATGATTTAAACCACAGACAGCCTGTACCATAGGCTCCTGGAAATGCAGTGGTTCCCCTAGTTGAGACCCATTGGAATTACCAGCCCCCTTCTGGAGACAAGGTCAAGCTCAACCACATCGTCACCTGCCTCAAAGAAGGCACAAAAGGGGCAGCTTCTAAACAGGTCAATGATGAAAGGTCAAGGGAGATCACCCAGAGATCAGATGAAACCCTGCCCTTTTTCTTACTTGTCCATCTGAGGCTCTTTAAAAATTCACCAGGCTTGATCCCAAGTCTCACAAAGGAATTGATCCTGGCTGTGCATTTCATCTCCCAGTCAGCTCCAGACATTAGAAAGAAACTTCAAAAACTACATGAAAGCCTCAGAGTCCTCAATCTAACTACTAGACCTGGCCTTGAAGCTTTTTAACAACAGAGAGAAGGGGATCACAGATAAAAAGAGACAAAGAGATCAAAAGTGATCGCAAGTTTATTAGCTCCTGACTACTGCCCTTAATGGAACTATTCAGGAAAAGTCTTACCCAGCTTGCCTGACCCAAAGGTTCAATAAGCTCCCTCCAAGGCTTTGTTGCACCTGAGGTAAGCCTGGCCACTGATATGAACACTCTCCCAATAAAAAACTTCCACTAAAGGGGCGCCTGGGTGGCTCAGACGGTTAGGCAACAGACTTCAGCTCAGGTCATGATCTCCTGGTCTCTGAGTTTGAGCCCCATGTCAGGGTCTGTGCTGACAAGCTCAGAGCCTGTAGCCTGCTTCAGATTCTGTGTCTCCCTCTCTCTGCCCCTCCTCCACTCACACCTCTGTCTTTGTCTCTGTCTGTGTCTCTCTCAAAAGTAAATAAACGTTAAACAACAACAACAGCAGCAGCAACAACAACAACAACAACAACAACAACAACAACAACAACACCCAACTTCCACTCAAAACCCCTTGCCCTGCCTGTAAGCAGGAGAATGGGAGCCTTCTCCATTGGGAGAATGATGACCCACCTTCAAAGTAGGGGGGCGGGACCCACCTCCCTCAAACCTGTCTTCGGGGCCCAAATGAGGGGGAATTAGCTGTATCCCCAGTGGTGGATCTCTTGGGACTTCTTCAGGACAGACTCATACATCCCAGGATTGGAAAAGGTTCCCGTGCATGTCCTCTCCAAGGCCAAGACCAGGGTAACTCTCTCCGTGAATTTTCAGGACCCTCTTTTCCCTCCCCCATCCCTGTTGTCGACATTGACAGCATTGTTTCTCAACCCTTAGCTCCCCCCTTAGCTCTTTTCATGTGCCCTGACAGATCAGATATTTAGCCATTCCTTTCTTGTTCTGCTACACTGTCCCATCCTCCGTCCTAAAATGAGACATCATGACCAAACTAGCAATCACCTTCATCTGCAACCCATAATCCCCAATCCAATTACTGGGCCTCCTTACTGAACCACACACCCTGCTCCCACTTTACTCTCTCCAGTTATGACTCCAGTTCCCTCATTTGTATAGAACACCTCCAAGCCAAGTAAGCTTACTTGCCTCACCTCGGTCACCATACGCCTCAAGGATCCTACCTTTTCCCTTTCTAAACCCCAATATCCCCTCAGACCTGAGGCCTTGTGAGGCTTACAACCCCTCATTTCCAAATTCCTTACCCCCAATATATTGAAACCTATTAGCTCTCCTTCAATATTCCAATCCTTCCAAGTCAAAAAGCCAGATGGTTCATGTAGACTAGTTGAGGATCTGGAAGTCATCAGTGAGGTAGTCATCCCTGTCCACCCCATCATCCCCAATCCATGCACCCTTCTCTCCACCATTCCAGTGTTCGCCATGTACTTCACTGTCTTCAATCTTAAGGATGTGTGTTTCACTATTCCCATCTTCCCAGAATTCCAAGACCTTTTTGATTTACCTGAACTGACCCCGACACCCAACACCCAACACACATGACTGTTAATATGGACATTTCTCCCACAGGGTTTTAGGGACAGCCCCACCTCTTTGGACAAGCTCTAGCATCAGATCTCTCTAACCTCTCCTTCCGATTGTTCCCTTACCCAATATCTGGACAACTTTCTCTGCTGTGGCCCTTCTTTGCCCACTTTTATTTCTGACACTATCATTCTTCTCACCTTCATACACAAAAAAGGTTGTGGAGTCTTCCTCCCCAAAGCCCAACTTAATCCACAATCTGTCCACATACCCAGGACTTGCTTACACTGGGACACAGGGTGACTGCCTCACAACAAAAGCAACTCACCTTTAATTTATAGTCCGCATCATCCAAGAAGGAACTTCACACCTTTAGTTACTTAAGAATGTGGATTCTGAAAGATGGCCTCATAGCCAAACCTCTCCATGAGGGTCCTGAACATGAACCTCTAGGTTGGCACTCTCCCTCCCTCACAACCCTTCAAACCTTAAAACAAGCCCTCCTCCAGGCTCCAGCTCTGGCCCTTCCCAATCTTCAAAATAATTTTCTCCTATACACAACAGGGGAGGGATAGCTCTAAGACTATTGGGACCAAAACATGGACCAGACTTGAAAATGCTGGGTTTTCTCTGAAAAACATTAGATAATACCACCAAGGGATGGCCCCCGTGCCTCTCAGCTTTAGCAGCCATGGCCCTATTAACTCAGGAGGCTAACAAACTCATATATGGACAACATACAGATGTCATTTCCCCCGCACCATGTTACAGATATCCTAAACAGCAACGCCTAACACTTTCTTACAAGCTCCCAGGCTCACACAATAACAAACAGTTCTTCTGGGGAGCTCTGACATCACCATTCTAATACCCTAAATCCTGTCACCCTTCTCCCTACAACAGAGCCAGTAGAACATTCATGCCTGCAGATCCAAGAATACTCCTGAGCAGTCTGAACAGATCTGACAGACCTTCCCCTTTCAGACCAAGAGCATTCACGGTTTATATATGGGAGGAGTTTTATATCAAATGAAGAAAGAAAGGCAGGATATACAATTACCACAACCACACAAATCATAGAGACTTTACCCCTACCACCAGAGACATCGACAAAAAAACAAAAAACAAAACAAAACAAAAAACAGCAACAACAACAACAAAAGAAAACAGAGCTCTTATCTTCAGCAAGGATAAAAGACTCAACATTTGTGCTGGCTCTAAGACGCCTTCCACATCCTGCACTCACATGCAGCCACAGGGGAAGAAAGGAGGCTCCTGACCACAAAAGACTCCCTCATCAGACATGCTTCCCTTATCTTCCAACTCACTCATACCTACCCAAGTCCCCACTCGGGTGGCAGTCATACACTGTAAGAGATATCAAGAACATACTTCTCGAAGACATGAATAGACGCTTTTCCAAAGAAGACATCCAGATGGACAATAGACACATGAAAAGATGCTCAATGTCACTCAGCATCAGGGAAATACAAATCAAAACCACACTGAGATACCACCTCACGCTGGTCAGAGTGGCTAAAATGAACAAATCAGGAAACAATAGATGCTGGCGACGATATGGAGAAAAAGGAAACCCTCTTGCGCTATTGGTGGGAATGCAAACTGGTGGAAAACAGTGTGGAGGTTCCTCAAAAAATTAACGATAGAACTACCCTCCGACCCAGCAATAGCACTACTAGGAATTCATCCAAAGGATACAGGAGTGCTGATTCATAGGGGCACATGTACCCCATTGTTTATAGCAGTGCTTTCAACAATAGCCAAATTATGGAAACAGCCTAAATGCCCATCAACTGATGAATGGATAAAGAAGATGTGGTTTATAAACCCAATGGAATACTACTTTGCAATGAGAAAGAATGAAATCATGCCATTTGCAGCAACATGGATGGAAGGTATTATGCTGAGTGAAATAAGCCCATCAGAGAAGGACAGATATCATATGTGTTCACTCATATGTGGCTCTTGAGAAACTTAACAGAAGACTGTGGCACGAAGGAAAGGGGGGAAAATGGTTACAAACAGAGAGGGAAGGGAGGCAAACCTTTAGAGACTCTTAAATACAGAGAACAACCTGAGGGTGGATGGGGGGTGGGGGAGAGGGGAAGTGGGTGATGAGTATTGAGGAGGGTACTTATTAGGATGAGCACTCCCTTGTTTAATCTCTGAGTGGGCGGGCGAGGAGCACAAGTGGTACTTAGAATATTTTCATGAAATGTTCCAAAACAAGAAATTTTAGTGAAGAAGGAGTGGAAAATTAGGCAGTGATGAGAGCCAGAGCAAGTTAAAGACAAGTGTGTAGGAGATGGAGAGCAGGAACAAAGAGCTAAGCGCTCACACCTCTTGGTGCCACTGCACTGCCAGTCCAGTGAAATTATTTACACTACCCTGCAAGCCCATGGTTGCCAGTCCTCTTAGTTCCCAATGGTTCTATTACAGCCAAGGCCTTTGGAGGCACTTGTCTGGCCAGTCCTTTAAAAATTTTAGAGGGAAAAACTGAGGTGCGGAACTAACCGGAAAAACACTAACTCTTCAACACCTCCTCAGAGCTTCCAATGGGAAAGCCGTGGCATGCTGCGCCCCAGCCAAAAAGCCTTAGGAGAATGTCCTCATCCCAGGTAATCCCAGCACGTGGAAGGAACCTGGGCCGCATATTAATCATTGCTACCTCCTCTCTTGTTCCAAACCATGAAGCAAGTGTCCAAATAAACAGAAGTAACACTGCAAAGCCCAGACAAGGTAACAGATGCTGAGCGAAGTGAGAAGGACAGAGAACAACTTCCAAGGATGGGAGTCTATTTTTAATAACAGCCCATTTAAATGCCCTCCATACACAGAATTCTGTCAGCAACACCAATACAACATCTGCAGTGTCTGTTTTCAGACCCACAGAAGTGTTAGTCAAGTGTGTCTGACTCAAACAGTCAAGTGTGTCTGCATTCGATACCCACCTATCTTCTGAAATGGGGCTTCCTTATTTTTACTGACAGCCCAGGAACTTCTCCAGGAACCAAATACCACTTGTCCTCCCTTACATCGTCCCCTCAAAAGGAGGGAGCGGAAATCCAGCTGAAATCCAGCTGTCTTCTTTCCTCCCCAGAAATATTTGAGTACTCTACTTTCTTTTTAACATTTGTTTTGAATACACTTGTCCTCGTACCTCAATATACCCCTTTAAATAACCGCCTCATTCTTTTCTTCTACAACCTAATCCGCACACGGTGCTGGCTTGTGCAGGCTCTTACCCTGTACATGGAGAGCACCATGTTTCCTGGGAAAAGCTTATTAACTAAAGATTATGCCTTACATAACCCTACCCTGTAAGCTAAAGGAAGTTCCTATCACCAGAAATCGGGAAAGTGCCCACAGTCACGAGGAACTCAGGCGGGCTGGGTGAGCATGGGGGTTCCGCTACTATCCTCCACCCCTGCATGTCTTCAGTCTTCCCACGTGGTACACCCCTATGCTGCCTCCAACTGTTGGGATCTTTATATTAAAATTCAAAACAGCAACGCCTCGAAATGCAAACAATATGCACTTACCTATACGTCTAACCCGATGGCGGATCAACCAAATCGGAACTCCTTAGTCTGTTGTTGCCTGGTGGTTGTTTTTTAAGCCTAAAAGAACCACACTTTTTAGAGCAACAGGAGAAATCCCAAGTCTCGCCAACACTGGGTTACGAATGTGCTGGCGTCTGCAGATCTAGTACTGAAAGCCTCAGAACCACGCACGCATGCGTGATAGCTTGAATTAGGACGGAAGTACCTGCAGGCACACCAGGGAAAGCTGCGTGTTGTGCGCTTTCATCCCAGGCTAGAAACAGCGTAAGGAAACCCGCTACACGCCGTATACTGCTCCAGAGAGAATTTCGCAGAACTTCCCATCCTCTATCTCCCCTCTGTTTCCCCCCAGAAAAACGTCTCCCGCCACATTTCAGTAGCTGAAAGTGGCAGGCTGACGTCCTTTCACACACTTACCTCCCTGGTAACTACAGGAGCTGCTTAGTTGGCCGCATTTTAATTAGTTACAGCTATGAAATAAAAACTAACGTGAGTAATGCAGCCCATGGGAAGTAGGCAGACGAAGGCTTCGCAGGGTAAGTGACAATAAACCTAGACAGGAGCCCCAGGGAAGGCAGTCAACTGTTTCTGGCAACACAGCAGCCCACCACCTGACAGGTTACAGATTAACCTGTAATCCTCAAACAGGAAGGAAGTGGAAAGTGTTTGAGATCGAAAATTTGAAGGTTTCATGACAATTCAGAAGTAGCGAAAAGTATACGGAGAGGATGTTGCCTGACTGGGGGAAGGTTTGGAGAATGGGAACAGCGACTTTATGGAGCGGACAAGCCCGGCTGACCAGGACTAGGGACAGCCCAAATTAGGCGCCAGTGGATGCCCCCGTGCAGCTTTAGCTTCGCTGGAGGATTTGTTGACAAGACAGCTGCTCTGTCATTTTGCGCTCTAGACTATACGCTTATTCCTGGGATATTAGTCATAATCTGTGATGAATGCATGAGAAGTGTCTACTCCTATGAGGGTGGAATCACTTTCTCTGTATGCTATTCCTCCTACTTTTCTTGTATTCCCTGCACTATCTATGGTATTACCAGGGTCCTGATTACTCTGGGCCCTTACCCTCAGCTCCACTCTCCACTCTTCTCAAGCCCTCCAATACCTTTACTTCTAGACCACCCAAGAATCCTTCGAGGCTCTAAATGACAAAAACACAACATTAAAAAAAGAAAAGAAGGCCGTATATATGCTCCCACATTCCAGTCAAGGGACTTCTCCCCATCCCAGCCAACTGGTACCTCGGCAGTGGACACATCTCAACAGATGAACACACTAATTTCAACACTAAAGCCAAAATTATGATTCAGTTTGATACATCTTTTATTATATCAGGACCAGTTCCTATCAGGATAAAGCTAACACAAACAGGCCCCTCTGCACTAATGCTTCATATGCCAACACACAGGTGGTCTTCCACAATGCGTTAACTGCTCCCTAATCTTGTCAGTATCCCCTTGACACAACAAACAAAAATTCCCCCAAACAGAAGGGTAGTGTGCAGATTTTTGCCTTTATAAGCCCTACAACATAACTAGATCCACAGGATCCCAAACCAAAACTACTTGGACAGTTTCTTCCACTAGTTTTCGCAGGATTTCTCACACAGAGTCAGACACCAAGGCTTTTCTTTCCAGGAAGCAACTTCATTTGTGCTGGCACCACTCATTTAGGTTCATAGCCAAAGATAGAGCCCCTGAATGCCACGTGGCATGGTTTTTTTTTAATATATATTTTCTACTCCTTTGTCTCTCCCATATATGGTAACACACAAACATGTAGTCTGATTAAGTGGCCTCATGTTACAAGATCGTGAGGGATATTGTCACATACACACATAGCTAGGTTGCCTTGAGGTGGTTTTTTTTTCTTTTTTTAATTTTCTTAAGGAGAGGACCCTACCACATAGTGATATAACAGACTGCCCCAGTTCTGAACAATTCTTGCCCATATGACAATTCCAACTTCTTCCAACACAAAAATACACAAAAATGGCAATCCTATAAAGGCCCTAATGGCACAGACTGGAGATGGGACCACACTAGGGGCCTATTAACTTTTACACCATAACCACATTCAACACCCCCACAAAGCCTGCCTGTATCATTTCACTGGTAGCAGCCATGGTGCGTGAGGGGATTTTTCCATTTATGTCCCCCAAAATAACAGAGTTGATCAACTCACCATATCACCCAGCATGGAGCCCAACTCTCACAATGACCTTTTCTGTGGAGCACAAGCCTTTCCCTGCTTTACCCCCTCCCCCGCCCCAGCCCACTAGCAAGGGACACTGTACACTCATATACCTAATGCCTGACCTACACTGTCCCACCTCACCGGTCCTCATACCCCTAACACAGTCATGCAAGTATTACTCAAGTAAAAACCCAGTCTTTTCTAACCCACTCCCACAAAGCTAAGCTGGTGTCTAGTCTCCTCTCTTCAGTATCTTTATGGCGATTGGGTTAGGCCCTCTATCTTAGTGCCAGAACTCTCTGTTTCTTTTCATCAACAAGTAGCCAACTTGACTTCCACCTTCCAAGCAAAGAAGAGACACATTGATTCCCTGGCAGGAAAAATTCTTCAAAATCATCCAACTTTAGACCTGTTAACTGCTAATGGGGTGGGGTGGGGGGGAGACTTATGATTTACCAAAAAATATATATATATATATACATATATATATGTACATATATATGTATATACATGTATATACATACATATGTACATGCATATATGTACACGTATGTATGTATATATATGTATATACGTATACACACATATATATGTAAGTTAGCTTATGTGTGTGTGTGTGTATGTGTGTATTTACATATATATATATAAATGAGTATATATATATATTTATATATATATATAAATTTACATCTATATATATGTAAATGAGTCAGGCCAGGTCTTAGACAGTCTTGATAAAATCATCAACACAGCTAAAGACAATGATGAAAGATATAAAAACTAGGGAAATGATTGTTTTTCCTGGAAACTAGATCTCTGGTCTTGGGCCTCATGGTTCACTCATTTACTGGACCTTGGAAGTTATTGGACTAGCCCTTACTTTGGGGCTCTGTATTTTACAATATCTAATCTCTTCAATACAGGACTGAATCTCAACTCATGGTACCTCTCTAAGGTCTCAACAAGCTCACACTCAGGGGCAGTCCAGTATCAACCTTTCCCTCACTCTTGGTCTGTTTTTACAGCTAGGTAGGGACAGCTCTAGGCTGTCTGCTCAGCAGGAAAGAATTTGGAAGAACAGAGCTGACAGCACAGAGCCTCCCTGGGATTCTGTCTCTCCCTCTCTCTCTGCCCCTCCCCTGTTCTTGTGTGCTCACTTGCTCTCTCTCTCTCTCTCTCTCTCTCAAAATAAACAAACATTTGGAAAAGCACATCACTGACCATTTATAAAACAAACAAATGAACAAGAGAACCAACGAAAACACACAACAAGGGCTCCATCTACAAGCTCTGAGGATATGGCAGCTACCGGGGACAGTGACATTGTCCTGAAGGCAGGGGACCGTTGCCTTGTATACCCTTTCCTAAAAGGACAGAGCAGTGCCCTTCTCAGACAGAACAGGAGGCGGTTCTCCTGCACCCTCCCCTCAGTGCCCTGGAGGTGATTTCTCTGTAACATTTGAGGTCCGGACAGCTATAAATAGTGCCCAGCACCGTTCCCACACGCATGTGGGCAGCAAACGTGATTCTTTCATCAACAAACCACCAAATGGGCTTAATGGAAATCGTATTACTTTACGTCACTTTGATAATGAAAATAAAAGGCCCACTTTTCACTTAACTTTTACTACTCAGTTGAGAATCTGGTTTTTCAAAAATACCCTGGACTCCAAATACCATCATCTCCTGTCACTTTCAACAGGTCAATGCATTGAGATGTATTGCCTTCACAGGAGTACTTCAGAAGTTTGTAGCAGACCGGTGTTTACTAACGATCAAAAACTGATTTTGAGATGGTTACGTTAGCTCTACACACACAGGCACAAATGCCCTTCCATAACAGATACGCACGCACACTCACATACACAAACACATACATTCAAGCACACACGCGCATGCATGCACTTACATACATGTGCACACGCCACACTTACAGATACACCTGTACATATACATACATATACACGCTCATACATGGGCTTGCACATACCCAAAGCCACCCTGCTTAAAAAATATTAAGTTTACTTATTTAGTTTGGGGTGGGGGGAGAGAGGGTGAGAGGGAGACAGAGACAATCCCAAGCAGGCTCTGCACTGTCAGTGAGAAGCCCGAAGCTGGGCTTGAAGCATGAGATCGTGACCTGAGCCGAAGTCGGACGCTTAACCCACTGAGGCAGCCAGGCGCCTCCCCCCTCTCTAAAAAATTTTTTTAAGTTTATTTATTTATTTTGAGAGAGGGAGACAGAGCCATCATCCTTTTAATATGAGACTTGTGAGGACGCTGGCCACTCACCCAAGGTGGCCAGGAGAGGCCTCCTCCAGCCAACACCCCTGGGGTGTGGCCACACACCTGCCTGACACATTAGCCCTTCTGACCCTGCAATGTGGACTCCAGGTAGCCCAGAGCTCCCCCTCCATCCACTGACCTACAACTCCCAGCATCTGGGTCTCCCGCTCAGTGGGAAAGCACCCCTGGGCCCCCGACGCTGGATGGCACCCTGGCATGTGGGTTGTGAAGCCCTGATTTCCTCTATAAGGAGAGGCCTGGGGGCTGGGGAGAGGGTGTTGATGCTTAAGAGAACGGCCTGGGAGCCTCGCTGCAATACACTTGCCGAACCCTTAGGCAGATCCTGTCTTCTTTTTCTTAAGTTTTTTTAACGTTTATTTATTTTTGAGAGACAGAGAAAGACAGAGTGTGAGGGGGGAGGGGCAGCGAGAGAGGGAGACACAGAATCCCAAGCAGGTTCCAGGCTCTGAGCTGTCATCACAGAGCCTGATGAGGGGCTCGAACTCACGGACCGTGAGATTATGACCTGAGCCCAAGTCAGAGGCTCAACCAACTGAGCCACCCAGGGGCCCCGCTTCTGCCTTCTAATGTGTACATAAAACTCTCAGAAGAAAGGTGCTTGCTGTAGGCACATGGGTGGACAGACAGCCCTCCCACTCAGCTCAGGACCACTGACCTGGCTGGCCCAAAGGGATTCAGCCCAAAAAGGTAAGTCTCCAAGCTCCTGATTTATTAAACAACATAAATGAGAAAGCACACTTGTTCATCCTTGCTCTTGGTGTTTTAGTTTTTGTTTTCTTTTTTTTTAATGTTTCTTTTTTTTTTTTTTGAGAGACAGAGAGACAGAGACAGAGACAGAGACAGAGACAGAGACAGAGACAGAGAGAGACACACACACACAAAGCGTGGGCAGGGGCGGGGGAAGAGAGAGAGGGAGACACAGAATCCAAAGCAGGTTCCAGGCTCTGAGCTGTCAGCATAGAGCCTGACATGGGGTTTGCGAACCACGTGATCATGACCTGAGCCGAAGTCAGAGGCTTAACCAACTGGGCCACCCAGGTGCCCCTAGTTTTTGTTTTCAAGGCTTGGACACCTACCTACCCAGTGAAGAATTTGGACATTTCTACTGGTAATGGTGTGTCAGCAGCTTTTCCTCATCAGAAAAAAAGCCTCTGACTGTTGATTTCGGCTCAGGTCATGATTGTACCGTTTGTGAGTTAGAGACCTGCATGGGGCTCTGCACTGACAGTGCAGAACCTGCTTGGGATTTTCTCTCTCTCTGCTCCTCCACCACTGGCACTGTGTGTGTCTCTCTCTCTCAAAATAAATAAATTAAAAAAAAAGAGGGGTGTCTGGGTGGCTCAGTTGGTTAAACACAGGACTTTGACTCAGGTCATGATCTCTCTGTTCATGAGTTCAAGCCCCAAATCGGGCTCTATGTTGACTGCTCAGAGTCTGGAGCCTCCTTCAGATTCTGTGTCTCCCTCCCTCTCTCTGCCCCTCCTCTGCTCGCTCTTTGTCTCTCTGTCTCAAAGATAGATAAATATTAGAAGAGGAAAGGGAAGGGAAGGGAAGGGAAGGGAAGGGAAGGGAAGGGAAGGGAAGGGAAGGGAAGGGAAGAGAAGGGAAGGGAATCACGCTGAAGTCAAGAAAGGTGCTGTTGGGCAAGGCAAGGCAAGGCAAGGCAAGAAAATCACGCTGAAGTCAAGAAAGGTGCTGTGGTGGCAGGGCTGGGAAGTCATGGATGTTGGTGGAATGTCGAATACCGTCCATCCCAGTGGGAAACAGTGCCTACCTGGGGTGGTGACGGCCATGCCAGGAAGGACAGGAGCTGGCAGAGGGGAACGGAGATGCTGATGTGTCGGGGTGGCTATCAGAGAACTTGGTGGCATGCCAGGAGTGAGGCCTCCAGCTCAGCTCATTCTTCCTGAAAAAAACAAAAAAACAAAAAACAAAAAAAAAAAAACCGCAGACAACTCAGGAATTGCAAATTAAGGACAACCCTGTGCCAAGACAGGAGCGAGACACGGAAATATGTTACAGCTACTCCCGTGTGACTAATAGCATTGCTTCCGGGGCTTTCCACGGTATCTGGATATGAAAAATTGTTAACTTTTATTAATGCAGAACCCATCCTAAGGCAGAGTGAGAGTCATGAGTTCCAAAATGTGAACTAAGCCTTATTCTTCAATTTTTGCTCTAAACAGGTAAATAAATCTTGTCCTCGCCTCAGCCATCAGTAGGACCCCGGAAGGACTCTTCTGTCTTTCCTGTTTCAGCATAGCTATGCACACAGCCGTCAGCCTCCTTGAGGAGGGGAGATGCACTAGAGAGAAGTGCAGGGGGTCCCCAGCTCAGCCGGGTCACACACAGTTTAGACCACTTCCTTTTTTTTAAAGTTTATTTATTTATTTTGAGAGAGAGACAGAGAGCAGGGGAGGGGCAGAGAGAGAGAGAGAGAGAGAATCCTGAGCAGGTTCTGCACTGTGAGCACAAAGCCCATTGCAGGGCTCGAACTCCTGCACCGTGAGATCACGACCTGAGCCAAAATCAAGAGTCAGATGCTTAACCGATTGACCCCCAGGCATCCCTGGATGACTTCTATTTACTCAGTTCACTAAGTAAACGCAGACATCTTGACATTAGCTGAGACTAGCCGGGGCGCATTCATTCCTCTGAGCCTCTCAGAGTGTCTGTGAAGTCAGCTAAGGGTCCCCATCGTGTGAATTCATGATGCCCTAGAACGACGGCTCTAGTCCGTTCAGCCAGGACTTGTGAACACAGTATGCAGCGTCTTCCTGGGCTCCTGCACCCCTGTCCGCACCCTCCCATCGGTGGCTTATTCTTTTCTTGGCTACACCGCCTGGGAACGATAAGGGAGGTTCAGTCGCAAATCCCTACAGCTGTCATGTAAATGTTCACAGAGCATCCAAGAGAACGGTGGTGTGTGAGGAGAGCCACGCATCTGCTTCTCCCAGTGTCCATTGTCTCCACGTCTCCAATTTGGGACAGAACTCGCTCACTGTGGCCAGTCTGCAGCTCAAGAGGCTCCAACTGAGCCTCTCTAGGTGCTTGACAGAGAGCAGACATTCTTCCAGGCAGGCGAAGACATTAAAGGATATTAATGTTAAAAGCATATTAAAGAAACCCGGGGTGCTTGGGTGGCTCAGTCAGTTGAGCGTCTGATTCTTGACTTCAGCTCAGGTCATGATCCCAGCGTCATGAGATTGAGCCCCATGATGGGCTCTGGGCTGGGTGTGGAGCCTGCTTGGGACTCTCTCTCCTCCTCTGCCCTTGCCCTGCTCGTGTGTTCTAACACACACACTCTCTCTCAAAACAGTAGTAAAGAGTATTAAAGAAATCTGAAAAGTATGTATAACTTAAACCTTCTGACAACTCACGGGGTGCCCGAGTGGCCGAGTCACGTAAGTGTCTGACTCTTGATTTCGGCGCAGGTCGTGACCTCACGGTTCCTGCGTTCCAGCCACGCTGACAGTGTGGAGCCTGCTTGGGATTCTCTCTCTCTCCCTCTCTCTCTCTGCGCCTCCCTCAAAAACAAATACATAAACGTTAAAATAAAAACGTTCTGACAACTCATACTTAAGGAGGAAAAGTAGATGGGTGGCAAAATGTGGAATGTGTTGACTTCAGGAGTTTCCCCATGAACAAGAGCAAAAAAACAGACAACTTCATCACACCACAGAAGTAAGGGGATTGCAATCCCAAAGTGTACCTCATCGAGTTTCTCCAAATCCTCGTGAGGAAGGTTCTGGCTACATGAGTCTCGTGTTCAGATGGCATTTTCTGTGCTATCGCATCAAGGATGTGTTTCACCTTCCTTTATACTTAATTAATGAAGGAAATAAACTAGACTGAGAGTGGAGGCAAAGGAAACAAATAAAAAAAGGAAGCCTGAAAAAGAAAATGCCTTATAATCTGTGGCAACATCTTCCAACCCAGCACGTGGCAAGACTGGGGTAGGTGCTGGCTTACTTGGGGGGAGGGGGGGCAGCAGGGCTCCAAAAGTACAAGCACTCCCTCCTTTTTAAAAAGACAATACAGGGGCGCCTGGGTGGCTCAGTCGGTTAAGCGGCCGACTTCGGTTCAGGTCATGATCTCACAGTCCGTGAGTTCGAGCCCCGCGTCGGGCTCTGAGCTGACAGCTTGGAGCCTGGGAGCCTGCTTCGGATTCTGTGTCTCCCTCTCTCTGACCCTCCCCCGTTCATGCTCTGTCTCTCTCTGTCTCAAAAATAAATAAACGTTAAAAATAAATAAATAAATAAATAAATAAATAAATAAATAAATAAATAAATAAATAAATAAAAAGACAATACAGGGGCGCCTGGGTGGCTCAGTCGGTTAAGCGGCCGACTTCGGTTCAGGTCATGATCTCACAGTCCGTGAGTTCGAGCCCCGCGTCGGGCTCTGAGCTGACAGCTTGGAGCCTGGGAGCCTGCTTCAGATTCTGTGTCTCCCTCTCTCTCTGACCCTCCCCCGTTCATGCTCTGTCTCTCTCTGTCTCAAAAATAAACATTAAAAAAATAAAAACAAAAGGACAATACAGGTATGCCTGTGTGGCTCGGTCTGTTAAGCATCTAACCTCAGGTCAGGTCATGGTCTCGCAGTTCACGAGTTCCAGCCTCGCATCGGGCTCTGTGCTGACAGCTTGGAGCCTGGGAGCCTGCTTCAGATTCTGTGTCTCCCTCTCTCCCTCTCTCTCTCTCTCTGTCCCTCCCCTGCTCATGTTCTGTCTCTCGCTCTCTCAAAAACAGCTCAACGTTAAAAAATAAAATAAAAAGATAACGCATATAGATGCATGTCTATTTCAAGAAGACATAGTTGACAACCACAGTAGAAATTAAGAGCTTTTTAGAAAAAAAAAAAAAAAAATCACCCAGTGAAAGGTTGTACCTATAAGCTACACATAAGGATATCCTGGCTATTGGGGATAGTGACGTTTTCCTAAAACATAATGGGCTTTTCATCAGGTCCTTTGAATTTCCTAGTGCATAATGCATGTATTTGGGAAGGTTCCAGCTACCTTCTGTTTCTCAGCCCCTCTGACTACCTAAAACGGCTGGATTCATGCCGATAAGAGAGGACGACGTTCTGGACCCCAAAGTGTTCATTCAATCACAATGCTGTGAGGATGCTGGTCCGGCAGGCTGTGGGGAAAGAGCTCTCTGGCGCCACCTGGTGGTCTCACACAGCCACTGTCCCTCTGGCTGCGTTCCAGTCAGACCCAGATGAACAGAAACAAGAACAGATTTAAGGTCTTCATTTTCACAAGATCGTGGGCTTTCTTCTCGCACAAGATACACACTCAGGTGGCTTTAAGCCATTCAGCCGCCAGAAATGTGGGGGCCCTGAGGAGTGCACAGGCCACAGGATGTGCCAGGACAGGAGAGCACAAGTGCCCAGTTTGAGGGCCTGGCTGAAACCACTATGCCATACTTGGTTCTTAGTGGTATCCACCCTGGCCACCCGCAGAGCCATGGGCACTAGAAGTGAGTAAATGCGGGGTGCCGGGGTGGCTCAGGTGGTTAAGCATGCGACTCTTGTCTTCCGCTCAGGTCGTGATCTCTCACGGCTCGTGAGTTCAAGCCCCACATTGGGCTCTGTGCTGACGGTGCAGAGCCTGCTTGGGATTTTCTCTCTCTCCCTCTCTCTCTGCCCCTCCCCTGCTCCCTCTGTCTCTCTCACACACAAAGTAAACAAATAACCTTAAAAAAATTTTTTTTTAAATAATAAAATACAGAGGTGCCTGGGTGGCTCACTCGGTTAAGCGTCTGACTTCAGTTCAAGTCATGATCTCACCGTTTGTGAGTTCGAGCCCCGCATCGGGATCCATGCTGACAGCTCGGAGCCTGGAGCCTGCTTCAGATTCTGTGTCTCCCTCTCTCTCTGCCCCTCCCCTGCTCATGCTCTGTCTCTCTGTCTCAAAAATAACATTAAATTTTTTTTAAAGTAATAATAAAATACAATGAAATCTCAACCAAAATTGTACCGACATTCTTCTCAAAGCTAGAACAAACAATCCTAAAATCTGTATGGAACCACAAAAGCCCCGAATAGCCAAAGTAATATTGAAAAAGAACACCAAAGCAGGAAGCATCATAATCCCAGACTTTAGCCTCTATTACAAAGCTGTAATCATCAAGACGGTATGGTATTGGCACAAAAACAGACACATAGACCAATGGAATAGAATAGAGAACCCAGAATTGGACCCACAAATGTATGGCCAATTAATCTTTGACAAAGCAGGAAAGAGTATCCAATGGAAAAAAGACAGTCTCTTTAGCAAATGGTGCTGGGAGAACTGGACAACAACATGCAGAAGAATGAAACTAGACCATTTCTTACACCATACCCAAAGTAAACTCAACATGGATGAAAGACCTAAATGTGAGACAGGAAGCCATCAAAACCCTAGAGGAGGAAGCAGGCAACTACCTCTTTGACCTCAGCCCCAGCAATTTCTTGCTCAACACATCACCAAAGACAAGGAATTAAAAGCAAAAATGAACTATTGGGACCTCATCAAGATAAAAAGCTTCTGCACAGTGAAGGAAACAATCAACAAAACAAAAAGGCAACCGACAGAATGAGAGAAGATATCTGCAAAGGACATATCGGATAAAGGGCTAGTACCCAAAATCTATACAGAACTTATCAAACTCAGAAGCTGAAAAACAAATAATCCACTGAAGAAATGGGTGGAAGACATGAACAGACACTTCTCCAAAGAAGACCTCCAGATGGCCAACTGACACATGAAAAGATGCTCAACGTCACTCACCATCAGGGAAATACGAATCAAAGCCACACTGATATACCACCTCACACTGGTCAGGGTGGCTAAAATGAACAAATCAGGAGATTATAGATGCTGGCGAGGATGTGGAGAAACGGGAACCCTCTTGCACTGTTGGCGGGAATGCAAACTGGTGCAGCCGCTCTGGAAAACAGTGTGGAGGCTCCCCAAAAAATTAAAAATAGAACTACTCTATGACCCATCAATAGCACTACGAGGAATTTATCCAAAGGATACAGGAGTGCTGATTCATAGGGGCACATGTACCCCCATGTTTATAGCAGCGCTATCAACAATAGCCAAATTATGGAAAGAGCCTAAATGTCCATCAACTGATGAATGGATAAAGAAGATGTGGTTTATATATACAATGGAACACTACTTGGCAATGAGAAAATGCAATCCAGCCATTTGCAGCAATGTGGAAGGAACTGGAGGGTATTATGCTGAGTGAAATAAATGAGTCAGAAAATGACAGATACCGTATGTTTTTGCTCATATGTGAATCTTGAGAAATTTAACAGAAGAGCATGGGGGAAGAGAAGGAAAAAAATAGTTACAGAGAGGGAGGGAGGCAAACCATAAGAGCCTCTTAAATGAAGAGAACAAACTGAGGGTTGATGGAGGGGGGGGAGAGGGGAAAATGGGTGATGGGCATTGAGGAGGGCGCTTGTTGGGATGAGCACTGGGTGTTGTATGTAAGCGATGAACCATGGGAATCTACCCCAAAAACCAAGAGCACGCTTTACACACCGTATGTTACACAATTTGACAGTAAATTATATTACAAAGATTAAAAAAAAAAAAAAAAGCATTCCCTCTGGAAAAAAAATAATAAATAAAAACAAAGAAGGGAGTAAATGCAAAATGGCATACAGCAAACCAGTCCCGAATCACTCCTTCCTGTGGGATGTCTGCTACGGTCGAGACAGCCCCAAGACAAATATCGAACGGGAATGAATAGGGACGCTACCGAAAGAATGCTCCCTCCTTGGCCGCAGTCAGATGTAAGCCAACTGGAGAGACCGGTAAGGAAGCCCATTCTGGGAGGGAGAAACACAGAGGGTGATTTCTGGCCTCGCAAACAGCCATGAGGGGCGAATGGGAGCGCCAGAGCCACAAAGGCCTGTGCAGCCCAACCCAGAGATGCCGAAGGTCCTGCTTCTGAGCAGGTGCTGTGGGCAGGGATGTGACAGATGCACCAGCAACGCCCCACGTTGAGCCTGGGGCTGCGCAATCCCAGAATCACTGGATAGGCAGTGGGGCTTCGTCCGTGCTCACACCAGGCCAGGGTCAGCCCAGTGTGTATAGGAAAGGAACCCTGTGTGTTCAAACGGCTGTTGATGTTTGGAATCCTTAAAACACATGCTTATTGTAGAAAATATGGAATATTTAAAAATTAAAAGGCCAGAAAGACACCCAAGGAAAAGAAGCCATGATCTAAAGACAGCCCTCTGCACGACCTCCTCTCTGTCTCTAGACAATTTGGAGAAGCCTGCAGACTCCATGTCTCCATTTCACTCTGCGGCCCGCCTGGTTTTGGGAGTATTCTCTCATGCCACTGTCACTCTTCCCAAATGGCACCTCCAATCAGTGCTTACTATTCCTTTCATATAAATACAGAAAAGCCATAGTACTGGCTACGAACATTTTCTGCTCCTCCAGATGAAATTATTCATCCTAATGAGGGTTGTTCCCCCGAAGCCTTTCCCACAAATTACATACCAAGATTAATAAAAATTTACTTCAATTTTTAGAAATAATTTTATAAGCGAGGTAGTCTTTGGGGGATTTTTGGAAGGACAGGGTTTACACCACAAATATGAAAAATGCTAGCATATCATTTAAAATTAAGAATGAATCCAGGGGCGCCTGCGTGGCTCAGTCGGTTAAGCGTCTGGCTTCGGCCCAGGTCATGATCTCATGGTTCGTAAGTTCGAGCCCTGCATCGGGCTCCATGATGACAGCTCAGAGCCTGGAGCCTGCTTTAGATTCTGTGTCCCCCTCTCTCTCTGCCCCCCTCCCCTGCTCGTGTGCACTCTCTCTCTTAAAAAAGGAATTATTAAAATAAATGCTTCAGTGAAATGTTTGTCATTCTCATAAAGAACAGAATCCCTTCCTTGCCTAAAAAAAAATTTCGTGAGTGCTGGGTTATTTTCATAGCCTTTTAGAATGAAGCCAACAGGCACCACCTCACACAACAAACAGTCTGTGCTTGGTCACCACAAGCTGCGTCAGCCTGACTGTACTGGGCCCGCTGGCTGGGAGGCCGGGGAGGCCAGAGGGGGAGGCCAGGTGCCTTGGCTTTGGGTGTTCATTGTGCTGGGGGTTATGATGGGATCTGGGGCTTTTAGGCAACCCTGGGGTTGGGGAAGGCTCCTTGGCGGGAGGAAATCAATAGTGATCCGTTGGGGGCATCTTAGAGAAAAGAATCAGGGGGCCCGAGGTGGGAAGAGGCCTGGATTTCAGAGAAGGGGTGGTCTGGGCAGGACTGCAAAGGTGCCTCGGTGACCCGTGGGTGAGGGGAACACCCCTGTGTGAAGACTTTAGAATTCAAGGAAAGGAGGGGGTACAGGCCAGCAGGGGAGGTGGAAGGTGGTGGGGGGGGGGGAGCGTGCACTGGAGAGGGTGACTGCAAGCACCCTTTTTAGTCGTTCAAAAGGAAACACATAAAAACCAGCACTCTACAAACACAAAACGAACCTTGTTGTGACCCAGCCAAGCCTGTGGATGACTACGTCCTGACCAGCCACTCCCTCTGCTGGTCTGTCCGCCTCCTGCCAGATCAGCCTCCTAGCCACGCTGCTCTAGACAGCTCTTGCTCTCACTCCGGAACCTTCAACTGCTCGCAGCTGCCACGGGAGCCCGAGCTCCCACATTCTCAGGCATCTAGCCAAGCTGTGGTCTGGAGGGTGCCCCTGGGCCAGCAGCGTGGGCATCAGCTGGAGACACATGTGGGCAGGCTGGTGGCCTTGCACTAGCCCTCCCGGCAGCTCAGAGGCAAGCTCAGGCCCAGCACCGTTCTGCCCCCAGCCACCTAGTCACCCGTCCCCCTGCAGTCCGTTTGCCTGCACCCCCTCTGCCCTTCCCTGGTATTGCCGATGTAGGACCAGATTTGCGGCTCAAACCTGGCTCAGCCTTCCAAGGGCAGGTCAGTGGCCCAGCCTCAGGTAAGACTCTGCTGCAGTCTGCTTCCCGGCCTCCTCACATCTGTTGGCTCACCACCTGTCACAGCTTTCCCAATCCAGGCCTATGAGAGCACCCTCAGCAGGCAGCTCCTGGACGGCAGGACCTAATGGTATGCTTGCACGGAGCGCTTCTAACACGTTACACGAATGTATGAAGACACAGGGCCGAGCACTCGAGAAACGGCAAAGGGCTCCCTTCCCCGGCGGTGGTCAGACAACATACTGCTGTGGACGGTGATGTCATGCTGGACTGAATCCATACAGTCCTATGGGATGCGAGCCACAGAGTTCCTGCCTTTATACATGAGAAGAATTAAGATAAAAATTCCCAAACGGCCTAAAGAGCTGAGACTGATACAGGACATCAAAGCTGCATTTGGAACAAACGCCAGGCTGAGAGGCAGCATTCCCACAGGATGAAAGAGGCAGGGCGCCTCTCCACGGGCCCGGGGCACCCCTGGTCCTTCCCCTTCCCCCAGTAAGGGCGGGTGCATGGTTCTTCTTTCAGCCTTCGGCGCTCTTCCCGGGTGCTTCCGCAGAGAAGCCTGTGCACAAATGTCACATAACGGGGGCGTCTGGGTGGATCGGTCGGTAAAGCGCCTGACTCGTGATTTCGGGCACCGTGCTGACAGCACAGAGCTTGCTTGGGATTCTGTGTCTCCCCCTCTCACTGTCTCAAATAAACGTTAAAAAGATACATATATTTTTTTAATGTCACATAATGAACGCAGGCAGAACTGGAGCAGACCAAAACGATTTGGTTTTTCTACTAACTTTTTAAAATCTTCAGGTCAATAAATCTATTCATGTAAGAAAAAAGGGGAAAAAAGACCATCTCACCCACCTGTGTTCACAGTACAGCTCCTCGAGGGACTAATGCCCGAGCAAGTTCAACTGAGTGTTTCAGAAGGGCGCCAGCCCAACCTACTGGCTACATTTCAAGAGAATGGATTTTCTGGCAAAGAAACTCGGGATATTCAAATGTGCAACCATTAGTAAAACTAATTATAAATAGCCCTAAGCATTAGCAACAGTGCTGATGAGTCATATATGAAAGAAGTAAAAAAAAACTTTTCTCTGCATGTCTTAACATATCAGAAAAAATCGATGTTTGCACGATAAACTTTATAAACATCACTTACACGCTTTGCAATGAAAAACAAAATCTTAACTTTGTTCCACTTTCTATTTGACTTAGAATATGAAATAACCTCACTTAATTGGAAATTCACCTGATTAAATTGCTCAAGCCATTCAATGAGCCTAAATTGGAATAGAAGCAACTTTTCCCAAAATAAAACAACTCTGATCTGCATGGTTTTCTTTTTTCTCCTGATTCCATTTAATAACGAAGAATGGAAAACAGCCCCAAGACAGGGTGTCTGTCCAGCGTAAGTCTCTGGGTTTCCTCTGTCTAATAAGAAAATGAGCATTTGCAAACGGCTGTAACCCCCAACATGCTCGAAATAGAAACTTTTCCCCTGAGACTCGAACAAATGATGGCAGACCCTTCGAAAGCACAGGTTTTTGCCGACACCCCCACCAAGGCACACAGCCTCCAGCAAAACACATATATGGTTTCTGGCCCAGGAAGAGCTCCTGGGAGGGAAGCGGGGAGGAACGAAGCCTGCCGACGCCCTAGCCCTGCCTGTAATCCTGCCGCATCGCCACGCATAGCTGCTTCCAAGAACATCGGTGCCAACCAATGTCAGGGCTGCGTGCAGACCCACCTGCTGCAGGACAGCTCCAAGGAGCCAGGAGCAGAGGGGCTCCCAGCACAACACAGGGGCAGTGTGGAGTTCACTGCAGCTTAGTGGCATCCAGAAAACAAAGCAGGCTGCAAGAAATGTGCTCCTAGCGAGCACAGCTGTTGTCACTAGATTTGAAAGCCCCTTTCTTGAAATCTCTAACTCGGCCCGAAGTCTGGCTAACCCTTTCAGCCTCCAGCGAAGAACCTCTACCCTTGGGTGTTAATCTGCTCCTGAACGCAAGCGTAGGGGCTGTAATTAGAGACACAAAAGGATTTAGGGCCACCGGCAAAGAGGCAGAAAATCACATGAACCAACCCTATCGATAATCCTGACCCGGCAAAACTACCTGCAACACCGGATGATGGTTTGAGAGTACCATAAACGATGAGGTGGGCAGGCGTGCTTCATTGTAACCAAAACTATCTGTTTCCATACAAAGTTGAAAGAAAAAAAAAGCCCGAGCAGTTGCAAGCTTTCCAAAGTAATGGATAGCATGGTATTTAAAAGAAATTTTCCCGAGGATATTTGAAATTATATGTACATTTTAGAAGCTGAGGCTATGGTAATTTTGCCTCCAAAGAGAGAGAGGAGGACTGTGTCCCAGCACTCTTCATGCCATTTCAGTGCACATTCGATAGGATCAGAGCGCAGCAGCCTTAACCCCAGGTCTGAGCAAGACGCCCCCTTTCCCAACACGCTGTGCGCATCAGGCAGACCCTGAGCACATCTCCCACAACCGAGGCTGATCTACTCGGCTAGTAGGACCAGGAAAATGCCACAAGTGACCCAGTTTCTGGTGTTCACCTGTTCCGAGCCCGTCTTAGGCCATGGTGTACCCTCTGTGCCTGCCCAGGACAACAGCCGTGGCTGTCTGTGAAAACAGGGGCACAGGAGCCACTCCAGACCCGCCCGGCAGCCCTCCCAGGGAGGTGGCCTGGACACACAGGACAAAGGCGCAGATGACGACTGTCAGCGACACAGAAGAAAAGGTTACCACATCCGCCCGGAACTTCCCCATGAGTAGCACTTCCTCCCTCCACCAAGCAAAGTCGGAACAACAGAGTAGCCCGGAGGGCAGATCTAGGCAGGAGCTTTCGGCTCAGCCTCTCTTCATGGCCTAACAGTTCACCTGACTCCCGGGCAGACACCCCCGCCCCCTCCCTGACCACCTGGGCATCGTGCAGGAGAACAGATGTGCACTTGGTGGGGATCACGGTTACAGGTCTCTGTTTCCAGCTGACCCCACATGGGGAGAAAGGAAGCGCTCTCTCTCTTGTGTCTGGGAAAGAAACTTCACAGGGAGAGTTAAAGAGCCGCTCCCACCTCCTGACTCACCTTCCCTTCCCGGCCCCTAAGCGATGACAAGATAGCACTGCCCACGGCCCAGGAAACCAGACGCCACGGCTTTGTCCAAGCGGCCCCCCTCGATCCCATCCTGCCTGCTCACTCCCCTGATCACCACACACAACCAAACAAAACAAGCCTACGGGTAAGAGATATACTAGCAGGAAGGAGTTAGCATGTGAACCGCTGTTTCTACTCATGAAACTCTGGGTACGTAGTTTGCACGGAGGTACATTTCCCCAGAACCTCCGAGAACCACCATACCTGCACTGGCCACTCTCAGTCTTTGTCATAAATGTCAGCCCTTCTCTGGGCCTCTGAGGACGGGCTGGGAGTACAATCAAGTTAAATAAGAGTTGAGCAAGCTAATTCATCATTTGGCCATACTCTCGGGCAGGGCAACATAGGATATTGATGTGTTTGTGGTTCAGTCTATGAAAAATTTACAGAGTGCTTTTTTTTTTTTTGAGAGAGAGAGAGAGAGAGAGAGAGAAAGGGGGCACAAGTGAGTGAGGGGCAGAGAGAAACAGAAGCAGGGCTCACCTGAAGCAGGGCTCACCCGAAGCAGGGCTTGAGCTCACTCGATGTGGGGCTCGAACGCACAAACTGTGAGATCATGACCTAGACTGAAGTCAGATGCTTAACCGACTGAACCACCCAGGCACCCCCAGAGTGCTTTTTTATAAACTGGTCGGGTTTTGTCTGTTTGTTTGTATTTTTAAGAGTACATGATCTACTTTGCAGCTGTACATAGAGTTCTAGAGAATGCTAACTGATCTGTGAGACAGAAGTCCGATAAGTGGTTGCCTGGGGGATGGAGAAAGAGGAGAATGGCAGGCTTTAAACACAGATTTAAATTTGGGCAGAGAAGAATACACATTACCAATTCCATATAAATTGTTTTAAAAGTACCCACTGGTGCCTCTGTAATAAGGACAACGTAAAACTCAGTTTGAAGTTTTAGTGGTCCTTCCTCTTTGCATCTTCAGGATTTTGTAGCAGTGAGTTGCCATGTGCTGGGTGACAGCAACAGACCCTAATACTTAACTAATTAACCAGGTTACAGAATTTCACTCATGTTTCTGAACAAAGCACCATTTCAGACTTTAAAAAAAAAATTTGTTTTTAATTTGAGAGAGAGAGTGCAAGTGGGGGAGAAAGGCAAAGAGACTGATAGAATCTTTAAGCACGCTCTATGCTCAGCACAGAGCCAGATGTGGCTCCACCCCATGACCCTAGGATCAGTGACCTGAGTTGAAATCAAGAGTTGGATTCTTAACCGAGCCACCCAGGCACCCCTTAGACTTTTTTCTATTAGGCAAAAATTATATTGACATAGCGTATTAAAAATTAATACAAAGTTATTTAAAAATTTTTTGTAATACCTAAGTGTTATTAAAAGTATTTCAAATTGCACAATGGTATATGTCAAATATATATTTTTTAAAAGGATCAAAATAAAGTATGTTTTCATAAACCAGAAGTGAACGATCATTATCTTGTTCTACGTATTGCTTAAAACATTAATTCCCATCTAAACCCGAAAATTATCCTGTGCACCCCTCATTTAAAGAAAACTGGACACACAGAATGCAAAAGTGGAGTTCTACATAGTGGCTCCCATCAATCCTTTGGGGCAAAAGTCTCTTCCTTCTCCCCAAGGGTCTTTTAGATAACTCGTCACCTCCGTCAGCTAGCAGGCACCCTGCATCTCCTCCCTGTCCCTCCACTGACCAGTTCTCTGTGGCATAGATGCTTTGCTTGGAACAGAATTCGGATCATTCTGATATCCTTAAAGATGTTCCTCTACTTTAAAAAAAAAAAGCTTCTAAATATAAGGGAAGACGCCCAACTTCACTCATAATGAAAAGTGCCCATTTAAATTGTTTTCAATTTTTAAAAATGTTTATCTTATTTTTGAGATAGAGTGTGCATAAGAGAGAGAAGGGGAGGGGCTGAGAGAGGGAGAGAGAATCCCAAGCAGGGTCCACGCTAACAGGCAGATGCGAGGCTCAACCTCACAAACCGTGAGATCATGACCTGAGCCGAAATCAAGAGTCAGATGTTTAACTGACCGAGCCACCAGGTGCCCTGAAAAATGCTCATTTAACCAATGAAGCCATTTTTCACCGGTCACATTCGAAAAGAGTACAGAACTAAACTGAAAATAACCTCTGCTAGAGTGGACGTGAGCCTGAAAAGCGGCCCGAGAAATTTGGAGGTGGCTGTCGCAGTTCGTGCTCCCCAAACTTCTGATTCAAGAACCCCAGGTTGGAAATGGACTGCAACGACCAGTACGTACAGGTACAGAGACTCGGGTACAGAGACACCACATGCTGCAGTTACAGGCTTTCACCAGAAGCACCAGAAATATCCGTCTACAGAGGTTCTGTAGAACAGCGGAGGATCCAGACTGTGGAGCAGCGTGGGGTCGTTCAGAGAAATCGCGACTCAGACCTCAGCGCAGTCAACCCGGAACGATCTCTGCGGATACAGACGTTAAGTGCACAAGAACGTGTGTGATACAAAGAAGCCCAAGATCAGCAGTGAGTGCCAATGCTGCTCTCTGGAGACACACAACAGAGGTGCAAGGCCCCTGGTCCACCCAATGCCCTTCTGAGCCCGGGGAGTTGACTGCGCCCTGGTGTTACTTTAAGAACTGAATAAATGCAGAATGCATGTTAGCCTTAGAGTATATCGTAGCCAGCACTCCAACACCCGCCTTCTTAGGGTCCTTCTTCTTGTCCCGATCACACAGCAATAAACAGACCTTCTCTGGGGCACTGCCTAGAACAGAACAGGGTGCACAGCTGACGGTTTCCTGGGGACCAACCCTCCTGCTGACTCCTACGAGCACAGGCACACTGAACCCCCAAAGCTTTTCCTCTTTAAAAATGCAACGAGCTGGGGGGTGCTTGGGGGGCTCAGCTGGTTAAAGTGTCCGACTCTTGGTTTCAGGCTTAGATCATGAGGTCATGGTTTTGCGAGTTCAAGCCCCATGCTGGGCTCTGTGCTGTCAGCGCCGAGCCTGCTTGGGACTCTCTCTCTCCCTCTCTCTCTGCCATACCCCACTCACACTGTCTCTTTCAAAATAAACTTAATTTAAAATTTGTTTTAAATTAAGAAAAAAATTTTAATATAAAAAATTAAAATAAAAATACAGTGAGCTTTTTTAATGCTAGTTTTTATTATAAACATAACTTGTGAGTATAATAATATAATTTATAAAGTACTATAAAAGTAATAAGTAATACGTTACTTAAATGTACACTGAAAAATGTTTAAGATGGTAAATTTTCTTTTTTTTTAATTGCTCACCATGATAAATATACTTTTATTTATTTATTTTATTTTTTATTTTTTTAAATTTTTATCCAAATTAGTTAGCATATAGTCAACAACGACTTCAGGAGTAGATTCCTTAGTGCCCCTTCCCCATTTAGCCCATCCCCCCTCCCACACCCCCTCCAGTTACCCTCAGTTTGTTCTCCATATTTAGGAGTCTTTTCGGTTTTGTCCCCCTGCCTGGTTTTAGATTATTTTTGTTTCCCTTCCTTACGTTCATCTGTTTTGTCTCTTAAAGTCCTCATGTGAGTGAAGTCATAGGATATTTGTCTTTCCGTGACTGACTCATTTCACTTAGCATAATACCCTCCAGTTCCATCCACGTAGTTGCAAATGGCAAGATTTCATTCTTTTTGATTGCTGAGTAATACTCCATTGTATATATGTACCACATCTTCTTTATCCATTCATCCATTCGTTGGCCATTTGGGCTCTTTCCATACTTTGGCTATTGTCGATAGTGCTGCTATAAACATGGGGGTGCACGTGTCCCTTTGAAACAGCACAACTGTATCCCGTGGATAAATGCCTAGTAGTGCAGTTGCTGGGTCGTAGGGTGATTCTATTTTTAGTTTTTTGAGGAACCTCCATACTGTTTTCCAGAGTGGCTGCACCAGCTTGCATTCCCAAGATGGTAAATTTTCTGTTATATGTATTGTACCACAATATCTTTAAAAATTAAAACTAAGAACGGGGCATCTGGGTGGCTCTGTGGGTTAAATGTCTGACTCTTTTTAAAAAAAAATTTTTTTTCATGTTTATTTATTTTTGAGAGAGAGAGAGAGAGAGAGGGAGGGGGAGAGAGAGAGAGACAGAGCACAAGCGGGGGAGGAGCAGAGAGAGAGGGAGACAGAATCCAAAGCAGGCTCCAGGCTCTGAGCTGTCAGCACAGAGCCTGACACGGGGCTCAAACCCACAAGCCGTGAGATCATGACTTGAGCCAAAGTTGGACGCTTAACCGACTGAACCGCCCAGGTGCCCCCTCTTTTTTTTTAATGTTTATTTTTAAGGGAGAGAGAGACAGAGTGATGGAGAGATACAGACAGAGACAGTATGAGTGGGGGAGGGGCAGAGAGGGAGGGAGACACAGAACCTGAGGCAGGCTCTGGCTCCGGGCTGTCAGCACAGAACCTACGTGGGGCTCGAACTCACGAACCATGAGATCATGACCTGAGCGAAGGCAGACGCTTCCGATCGAGCCACCCAGGCACCCCCTTAATCCTCTGACCTTTGATCTCAGTTCAGGTCTCGGGCTCATGCCCTATGCTGGGCTGCATGCTGGCGTGAAGCATACCTAACAAACCAACCGACCAACCTTGTGAGAATGGGACATACACAGTTCTCTGACTGCTCTTACGTGTTCCACTCACCTGGACTTCGTGGGGCGCCTTCCCATGTCAGGAAATGCTGACATCATTGGTAACAGCAGCACTTTACAGTTTGGGTGGTCTCTAATTCACTTCAGTAATTTCCCTTTGCTGAGTATCTAGGATCCCAGAAACGAAAATTGTGGGTCCAAGACCTGCCTTTTGAAACATGTCGCCAAACTACTCGCCGGAAAGTCTGTCTAACCTGTAGTCTAATCGGCATTGTATCAGATACATGCTGGTTCCCCACAATCTCACCGATGGGTTCGAGAACTGTTAGATCTCTGCCAACAAGACAGCCAGAGCCTACCATCTCAGGGGGCGCCTCAGGGGGCGGGAGAGGGGGGCTGGCTCAGTTTGTCAGGTGTCTGACTCTTGGTTTTGGCTCAGGTCACGATCTCACAGTCCATGAATTCAAGCCCCATGTCGGGCTCTGTGTTGGCACAGCAGAGCCTGCTTGGGATTCTCTCTCCCTCCCTCTCTCTGCCCCCCCCCCCGCTTCCCAAAACAAATAATAAATAGACATTAAAAAAAAAACCTACTGTCTCATTTTCAAGTAAACCCGCAGATTCCTATGAGAGACGATAGAGGGCAACCTGAATCAGCTGGGGAGCTGGTAAGGACTCCCCGAGGCAGTTGATAACACCCAGCTCACCTCTGTGGAGCACGCTTCCCTTCGCATCATCATTACTGCACTAAGCGCCACTAAATCCTAGAACACGTATCCTGCCTTAGAAAGGTCGTTAATGTGACCACAAAGGAATAATTATACAATATGACGGAGTCTCCCCTATGTCATCCTCTCCAAAGGGCTCCCAAACTGCCCATCTAAGAGTTTATTTTTCTGATTTACAGAGAAGGTAGTCTGTACCACTTGGAAATGAAGTTGTTAATTCAGTGTGGCAATGAAATAGAGTTTTTTCTTCCTTGTTTCTGAGCCTCCTCCTTGGATATGGTTTCAGTCAAAAAAAAAAAAAAAGTGAGGGGCGCCTGGGTGGCTCAGTTGGTTGAGCGTCCGACTTCAGCTCAGGTCATGATCTCACGGTCTGTTGGTTCGAGCCCCGCGTCGGGCTCTGTGCTGACGGCTCGGGACCTGGAGCCTGCTTCGGATTCTGTGTCTCCCTCTCTCTCTCTCTGCCCCTTCCCCGCTCATGCTCTGTCTCTCTCTCTGTCAAAAATAAATAAACATTAAAAAAAATAAAAAATAAAAAGTGAATTCCTTTGGGAATAGGCTTTCAAGTCTACTTGTACTAAAAATGGAAGTAAATGCTTCAGTCCATTTATTTTTTTTAACACACTTTTAAAAAATGTTTATTTACTTATTTCTGAGAGAGAGAGACAGAGAGAGAGAGCGAGCAAGGGAGAGAGAGAGAGAGAGAGAGAGAGAGAGAGAGAGAGAGAGAGAGAGACACAGAATCCGAAGCAGGCTCCAGGCTCCGAGCTGTCAGCACAGAGCCCCACGCGGGGCTCAAACCCACAAACCCATGAGATCATGACCTGCGCCGAAGTCGGACGCTTGACTGAGCCACTCAGGCTCCTGAGTCCATTTATTTTTTAAAATTTACACTTAAACTTGAAAGAATACACTAATTCCACTTAAAAAAAAAGAGGAGGGGCATGCAAACACTTTAGTGTGAATTAGCCAACTACAAAATGCAAGGTAGAGAATTACTTCTATTTGAAGACAAGAAATCACAAGTACCTTTATGGGGGTTCAGGGTCGCTCCTGTGCATAAAAACATCACGCCCCTCATTCCCCTTTTCTAACCACTTCAAGTCCTCCAAAGTTCTGCAATCTGATTTGCAGGAACAGGCAGCGCGCTCCCCCCAGACCTCAGCACAGCGCTAGAAACTCCTGGTAGCTGACAAGTGTACAGGCAGCCCTGCACCATTTTCCTTTAAGGCGAAAACGCAGTAGCCTGCCACCTTGTGGAAACAAGAGGTAACAACACTTCATCTGAAGCGTCTAACAGAATAACCTACATATGGCTGAAGAAAAGAGAAAAGCATTCTAACAGGCACATGAAAAGATGCTCAACGTCACTCATCATCAGGGAAATACAAATCAAAACCGCAATGAGACACCACCTCACACCGGTCAGAGTGGCTAAAATTAACCACTCAGGAAACAACAGATGCTGGAGAGAATGTGGAGAATGGGGAACCCTCCTGCACCGTCGGTGGGAATGCAAACTGGTGCAGCCACTCTGGAGAACAGTATGGAGGTTCCTCAAAAAACTGAAAATAGAACTACCCTCTGACCCAGCAACTGCACTACTAGGTATTTATCCAAAGGATACAAAAATGCTGATTTGAAGGGGCATATGCACCCCAGTATTTACAGCAGTAATATCAACAATAGCCAAAGTATGGAAAGAGCCTAAATGTCCATCAACTGACAAATGGATAAAGAAGATGTGGTTTATGTATACAATCGAATATGTTCCATCGTGATGAAAAAGAATAAAATCTTGCCATTGGAGCAGTGTGGATGGAACTAGAATGTATGATGCTAAGCGAAATAACTCAGAGAAAGACAAATATTATGTGATTTCACTCATAAGTGGAATTTAAAAAACACAACAGACAAACCCAGGGAGAGGGAAGGCAAAATAAGATAAAAACAGAAAGGGAGGCAAACCGTAAGAGACTCTTAAATACAGAGAACAAACTGAGGGTTGACTGGGGTGGTGAAAATGGGTGATGGGCATTAAGAGGACACTTGTTGGGATGAGCACTGGGTGTCATATGTAAGCGATGAATCCCTGGGTTCTACTCCTGAAACCAAGACCACACTGTACGTTAACTAACTTGATTTTAAATCAAAAAATGAAAAGAAAAAAGCATTCAAATTCACTTAATGTATCAAATAGAAGAAGGCATCTTTTAAGTTTTGGACGCTGGATTCACCCTTGGCCAAGGAGTAGAATTTTATGGTCATGCGCGCGCGCGGGCCCGCACGTGCACACACACGCACACACACACACGCACACACACACACACACACACCCCTTAAGTCCAAACCGGGATTTGCTTGCAGTGATACAGATCAGCAGACCTGGCTTCACCTTTTGCTATTTTACTCACTTCCGTTTGTGAAAATGGCACGAGGGGTGGGTCTTACCTTTTCACTACCAGCTTCAGGGTTTTATGAGAGCCCTTCACCAGGCAAATCGCCTCCTGTCTAAACCCTGAGAGACCAATGTCGTTGATGCCGACGATCTCGTCCCCGGCCAGTAACTTGTCCACTGCCGCAGCTTTACTTCCTTCTTCAATCTGCAACAAAGACGCACGTGCCATGAGCCTCCAAACAAGCAAAGCAAGTCCCCAGAAGTCAGCCAAGAGCAACGTGCCTGTGACGTGTGCCGCCCACAGCTCTATGACTGGCTCTGGGATCGGCCAGGACCCCATCTAGGCCCTGAGGCTGCGCGGATTCCTATTTGACGGATGAGGGACACATCCCTCACCCAGCGCTTGCCTCTGCGCGGACCTGGGCTACCTTCACCGAGGGAACAAGAAAGAGCGCATGCGCTCCGGAACACGCACGACCCAAAACGGTGGATCTAAAGATACAGGGCCCTTTTCTGGAAATCCTTTATCCAAACAATAATGATGGGTTATTTTTATTATGTACTATTTCTCATACATTAATCCCAGACCTAGATTCTTGTAACTGCTTTACTGAGAGAGAGTTCAAATACCACAAAACTCACTCACATAAATATACAAGTGAATGACTTTCTAGTATATTCACAGAACTGTGGAACCATCACGTCCTAAACCCAGAAGAAACCTGGTAGCCGTGAGCAGTCACCTCCTGATCCCCTCCAGCCCTGGCCACCACTAACCCACCTCCTGTCTCTATGCATTTGCCCTTGCTGGATAGCTCACAGAAAAAGGATCCTACAGGGGCGCCTGGGCGTTTCAGGTGGTTAAGCGTCTGACTCTTGATTTTGACTCACGTCATGATCTCACGGTTTGTGGGATAGAGCCCTCCATTGGGGTCTGTGCTGACAATGTGGAGTCGGCTTGGAATTCTCTCTCTCCCTGTCTCTCTGCCCCTCCCCTGCACTCTCTCTCTCTCTCTCTCAAAATAAATGAACAATGGGGCGCCTGTGTGGTTCAGCCGGTTAAGCATCCAGCTCTTGATTTTGGCTCAGGTCATGATCTCATGGTTCATGAGATCGAGCCCTGTGTCAGGCTCCACACAGGCAGCATGGAGCCTGCTTGGGCTTCTCTCTCCCTCTTTCTTTGTTCCTCCCCCACTTGTGCTCTCTCTCTTTCTTTCTCTCATAATAAATAAATTTTAAAAATTAAACATTTAAACAAATAAAAAGAATTCTGCAACATGTGGCATTTTTAAAAACGTTTATTTATTTTAAGAGAGAGAAAAAGAGAGTGCCCACTCAGGGGAGAGGCAGAGAGAGGAAGAAAGAATCCCCAGCTGGCTTTATGATGTCAGCACAGAGCTCCACTCAGGGCTCAAACTCATGAACCAAGAGATCATGACCTGAGACAAAATCAAGAGCCAGATACTTAACCAACTGAGCCACCCAGGCGCCCCGAGAAATCTTGGTCTTTAAATACTAAACCTAGTTTTTTTCTATACAGTAATAATAATCTCAGCAGCAATTAACCCTGTCTGCTTTCTCTACTAGTGCTTGGCAAACTATGGCCCATGAGCGAAATCCAGCCAGATGCGCCCCCCCCCGCCTTTTTTGTAAATAAAATGTTACTGCAATACAACCACACCCACTTGCTTACATATGGCTACAGGACAGCAATGAGTCGCCTGGCCCACAAAGCCAAGAGTATTTACTACTTGGCTTGTTACAAAACAGTTTGCCAACCCCAGTTTTATACCAAAAAGCAATTATCTTTACAAACTGCTAGGAAAACCGGTGAACAAAGTTAACGTTTGTGAGACTATCTGTGTACGGTCTGAAAGGTCACTGCCTGACTGTTTGCCGTGGCCAACCTAACAGTTACTTACAAAGCTCTCACAAAGCAGTAGAGCAGTACATCTTTCCTCCGGGTTAAAAAACTGGGTACTAAGCAACTTACATGCCTCAGTTCTGCAAGTGAATGATAGTTGCCTCAAATCTCCGCTTAAATCTAAGGACGACGTTTGAACTCTCAGGTTAACCAAGCAATTATTCATTGTAAGTCAACACCATCAATGCAAGTAAACGGCCACTTCTTAACCGAATGGATGGCTTCATATTTTTGTTAACAACTGGTTTCAAAAGTCTAGACAATTTTATCCCAACACAGTAACGGACACGTTGTAAATAAATTTCCACCTGCCCAAGATTACACGTTCAGCCAGGTACAGTCAAGGTGCAGGTGGCATTCAGTGGAGAGCTTAGGTTTTTGACACGTCCTGTGCGAGAGGCCAAGGGGCTGTCCAGGTGGAGGGTCCGTGGGCAGCTGGCTGTGGGACAAGAGCATCCAGGGAAAGGTGGCCCACCCATGGAGTGACCCCAAGCAGAAGATATTTAAAGATTTGAGGGGCAGGGTGCCTGCGTGGCTCAGTAGGTCAAGTGTCCAACTTCAGCTCAGGTCACGATCTTGTGGTTCATGGGTTCAAGCCCCGTGTCGGGCTCTGTACTGACTGCTCAGAGCCTGGAGCCTGCTTCCATTCTGTTTGTCTCTCTCTCTCTCTCTCTCTCTCTCTCTCTCTCTCTGCCCCTCCCTGGCTTGTGCATACACACTCACTCTCTCTCAGAAATAAATAAAACTTAAAAAAAAAACAAACCAGGGGGCTGGGGAGACTGAAGGAGGCTGCCCGGACAGAAGACAGAGTCACGGGAAGATAACCACAGAGATGGAACCCTGGATCCCCAACAATTAGAGCGCTGGTGAAAGAGGGCACCAGGTAAACCACAGGAGATAAAGGAGAAAGGGTGAGCATCGCAGCAGCCTCCACCACCGAAGTTCACACTGACGAGGACGGACGGCGACCCTGCCCGTGCGGGGAAAGCCCCCAGAGGAAGCTGACCAATGCTCCGGCTGGGGTCACTACCAGAGCCCGCAGCACTGTGGTGGCTGGGGTCAAGACCAGCACCTGTCCCCCAAAACAGGGACCCAGACACTGCAGGCCCTCAAGGCGGCATTCAAGGCGTGCCTGGGTCAGTTTCATCTCCTCTCTCTCTCTCCTCTTGGCGCTAAGTACACAATCTGGAGGGCAAAATCTAGAATACAGAACACATGCAGATGGTAACTTGGGTCTGTACCCAGCGAACTATTGCCTGAATTCCATTAGGTAAATGCTTTGGTGGCATGAGTGCAAAAAAAGCCATCTGCGTTCAGAGTTTGTACTTATTCTTTCAGTAAGCATCTACAGAGCACGTACTATGCACAAAAACCGCTAGATACTGGACAGTGGGTCTTGCAAGATGTAGTTCCCGCCTCGAAGACATTTCTAGGCTTAGAGGCCAATGCTTCTCAACCTGTAATGTGCACACAAGTCTCCCAGAGTTTAAAATGCAGATCTGGGGGTGGCTGGGTGGCTCAGTCAGTTAAGCATCCAACTCCTGATTTCAGCTCATGTCGTGATCCCACAGTTTGTGAGTTTGAGCCCTGCATCAGGCTCTGCACTGGCAGTGTGGAGCCTGGTTGGGATTCTGTCTCTCTCCCTCTCTCCCCTCCCCCCCGTCTCTGCCCCTCTTCTGCTCATGCCCTCTCTCTCAAAACAGATAAATAAAACTTAAAAAAAATGTTTTTTAAATGCAGATCTGATTCAGCAGGTCCTGGGTGGGGCCTGAACTTCTGCGTCTCTAAGACCATCCTTAACAAGCTCCCAGGAGAGGAGACGGTGCTTTGAGTTGCAGTGTAGAGATATAGGGACAGATAAATGAAGTACCAGACGAGTGAGAAGTCGGCTTGCCCTCTATGGTGTGGATGGACCCTCCAGGAACATTTTCACAGAGCCCATGGCATTTGGTGCAGCCTTGAAGGATGCGCTTTTTGGAGACTCATCACAACACACAAGGGCCAGGCACCATGAGGAAGCCACAGAACATACAAGTTTTTTTAAGTTTATTTATTTATTTAAAGGAAGAGAGAGAAACCCAAGCCAGCTCTGCACTGACAGTGCAGAGCCCAACACGGGACTCAAACACACGAACCATGAGATCATGACCTGAGCTGAAGCCAGGAGTCGTCACTTAATGGACTGAGCCACCCAGGCGCCCCTGAATCACACATTCTAAAGGGGTTAAAATGGTGAGTTTTGTGTCAGACACATTTAGCATACTAAAAGTCACACATTCTTCTGTATCTATAAGAAAAGATCCTGACGCCATGATAAGAGTGAACATAAGCGTCCTCCCTACAGTGATTCCCTTTGAATTGCAGTGAAAGAGAACGTCTTTAGGCAAAAGCACCGTGACTAATGACCTGCAGGGTCTCAGGACAGTTGTGAAGGCAGCAGGCCCTGGAGGGGACACGTCACCGGTGTCTGGCTCAGCTACCACTTGGTGGGTTTCTCCGCGTCATCCCCACAAACCCTTCTATGGACAAGTTGTGCGAGACTCCCGTGAAGCCCTGTCATGTCCTCCGGCTTCGCCATGGAGACGAACACCATGTTACTTCCTCTCATCCGTAAAGACTTCTCCAGTTTCCCCTCTATAAAGGAAGACTGCATTCCAAAGCCTCCTTCAGCCTCGCCCTAACGCACTCCACCTACACTTCCCAGAAAAAAAAAATCGGTCTGGGTTTGGGAGATAAAGTAGCTGGGGCTTTACCCTCCCCCCTGCACCCCCGCCCTTGGCTTCCTCCCCAAGACAAAGTTTCTCTTTGATATTTATTGTGCTCTTGGGGGAAGAAGCTGTAAAAGAAAAAGCAGCTTTGAAAACCTGCATTCTATACCACCCCCCAAACATCTCACAGCAGGTGGGATTAATTAGGCTTCAACTTGGCGAAGAACAAACCTGAAGTCGGTGCTACCCACACAGGATAAGGACTCTGCCTGCCCGCACGTGACAGTGTATCCAAACCCAACGCTGATGGGCATTCCGTCCCCAGGGCCACACGCTACAAAGGACCGTGCTTGGCACTGTTAACCAGTAGGGGCGACCACCTACGTGTACAGAGGGTGGGAGCCACCAGCAGGGCAGTTCCGGCCAAGGTCACCTGCTCCAACCCAGAAGAGTCCCCTGCACAACGGAAGGCGGGCAGAGACAAACCCTGCCGTGCCCACGATGCGGGCCCACGTGGCACGCACTTCACACGTACAGAACGGGAGTCCCGAGCGCCCGCGCCAGTCCACATATCCCACCCGGAGTCACTAACTGGCATTCCGTACGGCAAACCCACGCTCACCGTCCCAATGAAGTGAGATGTCCCGTGACGTAAAGAAGGCCTTACTCTTCTTATAGGAATATGTTGTCTGGAAACAGCAGTGGGGAGAAACAGTTAACGCAAGCCTTCATTTTTTATCATTTATTTATTTTGAGAGCAAGCGGGCGAGCATCAACGGGGAAGGGTCACAGAGAGAGAGAGAGAGAGGCAGAGAATCCAAAGCAGGCTCTATGCTGGCAGGTCAGAGCCTGACACAGGGCTCGAACCCACAACCGTGCAATCACGACCTGAGCCAAAGTCAGACACTGAACCGACTGAGTCACCTAAACTCCCGAGAGTCATTTTGGAACAAAGTTTTCATACTTCTTGGAACGGACGTTACAGATGATCGGGAATGAAGACCCACAGAGGCAAAAGAATCGGGTCTGGGAGTGGACCAGACATATGCTGAAAGGAATCCCGTCCAATGCAGGGGGCAGCACGAGGGGCAACGTTCATCTCTGTCTCGGGGGTGGAAATGCAGTTTCACAAATGGGAAGGGCCATGAACACAACTTGAATGGAGGTGCGTGTTTCGGGGAGGACATCCCAAAGTCGGGTCTTGATGTGAAGACAGGGGCACGGGCGGGAAGCCCAGGCGTGTCACAGGAATGTCAGCCTGGCAGGGTATAAAGCTCTCACAAGAGGGTGTTTGAAGATAAGGGCAGAAGGGAGAAGATTAGGAACTTGACCTTGAATCAGAATCTGGGACAATATCCCGTAGGCAGTGAAGGCGCAGAGAAAGCAGGCATGGAAGTAGGGAAATGATAGTATTCACGCAAGTATTTGTGGAAGATGAACCTCGCAGGCACAATACGTGAAATGAATTTCTGCCTAAGAACAAGGTGGCGATGACGAAGATCCTCACCTCCCTCTTGGTGCTGGACAGAAACGAGGGCTCAAAATGATACAGGGCAGAGAACAGGAACGTGGGCAAGGACTCTAGACGCTGTGAGGGAAGACCTCACGATGTCGTCACAGATGGACACAATGGGCCACAGGAAAGAAGCCAGTGGTGCGGAGGTGTTGTGCTCGAGTGATTCAGAAAATCACGATGGCCAGAGATCAAAATGAAAGGAGGAAAACGACACGGAGTCTAATATCCTATTTCAAAGGCCATGAATCACACGTGCAACTTATCAGTTCTACCTCAAGAATGGTCCAGACAACAGGAACTGCATGACAAAGCAATGCCTGTTGTTAGACGGGGCAATCCCTGATGTCAGCCCCTGATGTCACCGCTTCAGGCTGCTTAATTTCAGTATTTTACTCATTCTCCCAGAACCAAAAAGCTTCGGAAAGGAAACCTGACTCATCCAGGGGAAGTATCAAGTAGTGAAACAACCTGAATGTGTATCTCTGGTAACAGACAAGCCCATTGAAAACTGGAAACTTCCACCTAAACGTGTTGGAGACTCGAACAAGCAATAATTGCCGGCCCCCTGTGACGAGAGAAGCCACACAAGCCAGGCAGCCCAGCTTCTAGAAGGCTCTTCGGCATCTCGGAAACGACCGGCACCCTCTCCACGGCCAAGATGCCCGAGAGAAAGGTCAACTCGGGTGCAGGGGCGGTGAGGGAGGCCCAGAGGAGACACGCAAGTTGTCAGCTAAAACCTGCACCAGCAAAAGTGGAAATGGAGCAAAACCTCTTCAAACAAACAAACAAAAAAAGGGCAAACAAATGGGAAAACAGGCTGAAGGGACTGACCAAGAAACTACAGATCTACCTGAGGAAACAGAGGAACGAAAGCTTCAGGAGAGCCCAGCCTCTGGAGAAGCAGAGGTGAAGGAAGCCCAGCCTAAGATCACACGCCACGTCTTACTGGTGGGCCCTGTCTCCTTACAGAATCCAGAGGGGAGTTTCATCGCTATTTTGGAAATGTAAGCTTTTTACTAAGTCTGGGAATATTTTTAAGGAGAGAATCTCACCTCATCCGAGTTAAGTGTAACTTTTTTTTTTTAAGAGGCAAAATCATTTGCTGGTTATGTATTTTTTAGTACAACCAGGAAAGAGCAAGATATGGAATCCCAGGAGGCTCTGGCTGTCTGGGTCAGCTTAACATTCCACGGGTCAGGGGAGCAGTTTTTACAGCCGACAGTACAAAGCATGCTACGTGGCAATCTGGAGGCACGGTCGTGCATTTCGTGTGTCTCGAACACTGAAAGTTACCTCTCTCCCCACAATTCCTAAAGAAAACCATTCCCTGATCTCGGTGCGCTCAGTTCTTGAGCGTGCTAGCCCAGTTTCCCTAAACACGTTGGTTGTGTGCCGTGAAAAACCTGGAAGTTTGAACAAGTCGTGTTTAGGATGTTAAATTGTGAATTGTGAATGAGGTGGGGAGCACTGTGATTGAACAGATTATTGACAACACACAAGATACTGATACTTATCTCTTCCTAAGGAAAATCTGCCTCCACATTTCAAGCTGTAAAGTCACCAGAATAACGGTTTACATGAGAGTGGCAGACTACATCTTTTTAGGTCTTTGGTATCTGTGTTAAAAACTGTACAAAACGAGGGGCATCTGGGTGGCTCAGTCGGTTAAGCGTCCGACTCTTGATTTCAGCTCAGGTTACGATCTCACTATTTGTGATTTCAAGCCCCATGTCTGGTTCTGTGCTGACACTGCGGAGCCTACTTGGGATGCTCTCTCCCCCTCTTTCTCAAAATAAATAAATAAACTTCAAAACAATCTAGACAAAATGAAATGTCTGTGTACGGATCATCAAACCACCAACGAAATCTCAATTGTGGAAAGAAAAAAAAAAACACCTCTTTTTTTCCCTCATGGTTGACAACCAAAATCAAAAAGCAAGAGAAAAGACAAAACGATGCCCCCCTAAAACCAACAAAAGAAACCACAACCCACCTCCTGGGCTTTGGTCTCCCGGTGAGCGAGTTGGTGTTTACTCTGAGGCATTTAAGAACGCGACGGCTCGCTCTGACTATTCTAACACGTTCCTTTCAGCCTCCCTAAAAGGAGAGCTGGTCACGTGAGACCCCATAAAAAGAAAGGCAAATGTGGCCTGCACAACGGGACCAAGGCAGGTTAACTAACCGCCAGACCAGACCCCGGCCAACGAGATATATAAAAGGAAGACACGCCTGGGTGACGAGCTCGTGCGCGGAGGGGGAATGTGGCCAACAAAAGCGTCCCGGAAGAGGAGGACAAGATCTGGAGGCTGCACCGGACAGCCAGAGACGGAAACCGAAATGTGGAGGACGGCTCAAGCACAATCGGCAGAGGAGGGGCTCCCCATCAGGCGGTCGGGAGTACAGCGCAGAAGCCAGGACAGCCGCGCCAGGAGCCAAAGGAGAAGCGCTCCTCCCGAGCCCGGGCCCGGCTGCCCGCCTGCGGCCGGATGAGGCCCGAGCGGGGGCCTCCTCTCTACGGGGCCAAGGTCCGGGACAGGAGGACTCTGCAAAGTCCTCATCACCACATGGTCCCTGCGTCCCAGGAACAGAGGCCTACGCACGTAAGGGACGGCTTCTGGAAAGCCACATCCAAGGAGCATCTTCTAAACACCGTCAGGTGTCAGGGAGGGTTCAGGCCAGAAGGGACACGAAGACTTCCGGCTCTCACGTTGCCCGTTAGCAACGTGCCGCCTCGGCTCCAGCTCTGCCCTCCGCGGCCTCCCCTGAAGATCCCGCAGAGGGGCCCTGTGCCCGCTTCTCCTTGCCGCAGGCACCAGTAAGGACTGTCAGCAGAGGGCACGGGAGGGACACCAGAAGGGGACTCTGACACCCTTTCCACTTGCGGCCTGCCTTCCTCTATACCTGCTCCCCTGAGGCGGCAGTCACGTGGGCACGGCATCAGGCGGATGCGGCCATCACGTGGGTGCACCAGTCAGGTGGGAGAGGCCGGCACGTGGGAATGGTACTCACGAGGTGCCACACTCACGTGGCCGTGAAAAATCACCTGGGCACGTCGTCACGAGGACAGGGCGGAGACCTGGGCGTGGCGCCGTGATGCAGCATGGCAGTCACGTGGACCTGGCACTCACTGGGGCTTAGCGTCACGTGAACTAGGGTCACGTGGGCAAGGCAGTCAATGGGCGCGACCATCACATGGGAGTGGAAGTCACGAGGACAAGGCAGCTGATGGACACAGCAGTCACATGGGTGTGGCAGTCATGCGAGCACAGCAGTTAATGGGCAAGGCAGTAGCTTGGCGTGACAGCGAATGGGTGTGGCAGTCGAGGGACACGTCAGTCACGTGGGCGTGGCAGTCACATGAGCATGGTAGTTATGGGGGCGGCAGTTACGTGGGTGAGGCATCACGAGGATGTAGAAGCTAACAGGTGCGGCAGTCACGGGAGCATGGAAGTCATTGGAGGAGCAAAAGTCATGTGGGTGAGGCGGTTAATGGGCATGGCAGTCACGCGGACATGGCAGTAATCTGGACTCAGCAGTTAATGTGTGTGCCAGTCACATGGGCCCAGCATCAGACCGACGTGACCATTAATGAGCACAGCACTCACGTGGACAGGTCAGGCAGTCACATGAATGTGATAATCACATGGGCTCATTAGTTCACGGGTGTGGCAGTCACAGGGACTCGACAGTAAATGGGCACAGTTAATGGGCGCGGCAGTCAAGAGGAAAGGCAGTCATGTGGGCATGGCTTGACACATGTTAATGGACGTGGCAGTCACGTGGGCATAACAGTCATGTGGCCATTAGGCCGACTGGCCAGTCACATGGGTGTTGAGTCACGTGGGCACAGCAGTCACATGACCACAGTAGCTATGGGTGTGGCACTCACATGGGCAGGGCGTCAAAGGGACCCAACCCTTAATGGGCAAGGGAATCACATGGGCGAGGCCTTTATGCCCACCCTCCAGTCACGTGAGTGTGACAGTCACGTGAGCATGACCGTTTGGGGGCATGGCTTTCATGTGGGTGTGGCCATTATGCCCACACGCAAGTCACATGGGCGTGGCAATTATGTGGATGGGGTTGTCACGTGCCCACAGTTATGGGCGTGGCAGTCAGGGACGCGTCAGTCACGTGGTCACAGCAGTCACATGGGTGACTGTAGGTATGACCCCACGCCAGTCATGTGGGCGTGGCAGTCACGTGAGCATGACAGCGATGGGCGTGGCAGTCACCAGAAGGCGTCAAAGGGCGCAGTACTCACGTGAGCATGGCAGTCACGTGGCTCGCCAGTCACGTGGCATAATAGTCACGCTGGCCACATTAATGGGCGCGGCAGTCCCCCGCGCGTGGCAGTCACCTGGCGTGCCCAGCAGCACGGTAGCTTCCGGGCACCTTCTGCGGATACGCTGGGGAGCGGGGGCGGCTTCTCGGTGAGTTTTAGCAGCGTCACCCCAGTGCCTTCCCCAGAGGCTTCTCCACCGGCACGCCAGCCGGCTCCGGCAGCACCCTTGCCCCGCTCCCCGCTGAGCCTCGAAGGCAGCCGGGGGCAGCCTCCCGCCCGCTGCTCTGCGACTCCTTGAGTTTCGCCCCTGCCGGGGGTACGCGGTCACACGCGCCCCCACGGAGGCCTGACTCCCGGCGGGAGGGGTGGGCTACTTCTAAGGTCTTCCTTTGCTCACCCGCCTCAGCCCCGGGGGTGGTGGCTGCGCCTCACAGCCGTGGTTCTGCATTTACAGTCCTCTTTACTTGTCAATTCGAGTCATTATCCGTTAAGAGGTAATAATTTTTTTTTGTGGGGGGGGCAAACCTTTCTGTAAAGAGCCGCACGGCGAGCAGTGTTTCAGTTTAGGCTTCGTGGGCCTCGCAGCCTACAGCCAGCGCTCGACTCTGTGCAACCGACAAGACAAAGAACGCTGTGTTGTATGTCGCAGGTCTGCCGAATCCGGCTTTATATGAAGCATTTCCTGTCCAAATTACTGAACGGTTTGTCTCCTCTCCGGACACTGACAGATATAAATTCCCCGTGGCAAGTGCAATAACAGACACCCACAGGGCCCAAGCAGCAAAATTATATTACGGGCCGGCTAGGGAGCAAGGAGATGATGAGCATCAGCGAAGGATTAAAAGAGGTGGGAGTGTGGGGCTCTTGCTCTCAGGATTGTGAGTTCGAGCCCCACACTGGGTGTAGAGATTACTTAAAAAAATAAAACGTTTAGGGGCGCCTGGGTGGCTCAGTGGTTAAGCGTCTCACTCTTGATTTTGGCTCAGGTCGTAATCTTGTGGTTTGTGAGTTCGAGACCCACATCGCGCTCCGCACTGACAGCGCAGAGCCTGCTTGGGATTCTTTCTCCCTCTGCCCTTCTCCGCTTTTCCTGCTCTCTCTCAAAATAAATAAACTAAAAAAAAAAAAAAAGCCTTAACTCCTCCATTTACTTAACTGGTCAACTTAAAGTCACTCATTTTTGTCTGTTTTGTCACCTAAAAAAATATTTTGTAAACTCTAAAGTATTACACAAGCATATTCACAAATTATTTCACTTACCATTTGTTGGTGTAACAAGTGGAACTACCTGGCTAGGCTTCAGTGACCTAATGATTCTATTCTTGATTTTTTTTTTAAGTGTTTATTTATTTATTTTGAGAGAGCGAGTGAGAGAAAACATGGGTGGGGGAGGAGCGGAGAGAGAGGGAGACAGAATCCCAAGCAGGCTCTGCACTGTTAGTGCAGAATCCAACGTGGGGCTTGAACCCACAAACCTTGAGATCATGACCTGAGCTGAAATCAAGAGTCCCAAGCTCAACTGACTGAGCCACCCAGGCACCCCCCATTCTTGATTTTAACACTAGGAAATAAGGCTGAAGTGGTAAGGGAGAATGCTTCATTTACAATGCTCCAAGCTATTTATTTAGGTACAATAGTTTCTAAGTCCTTTCCTGAGGCTGTTTGAAAAAGAAAAAAAAAAAAAAATCCCAAAGCTCAGTTATCCTAGATGCTATTGTTTAAACCTAACTTAAAGTTTCCTTTTTCCATTATTTAGCTATAATAGCATCACAGAAAACTTAAGTAGACAAAGCCACAGTATATAAATGATATTTTACAAAAATTTAGCCTAAGCGGATTATGTAGAAACCAGACCACAGTTCCCCCTTTTAAAAAAGCATGATTTACATGATAAATTCTCAAGATACAAATACTTGAAAATACTTGTGGCTTAAATACCACAGATTTGCAGTCAAGCTAAGGGAAAAAAAGGAACACGAATTTCCCCAGGTGGCCCTTTGAACAGATTCAATAAGTATAAGGTGTTTCCAACTTAGGCGGCAGTAGTGGGTCCTCTTGGTTAAAATGGGAACTACGTTTTCCAGAATCTCCGTCTCTGTATGGTTCTGCATTAGAATGAACCTGCCCAACGATGGGAGGCAGAAGCGATACAGCAGCACTATTCTCTACTGGTGACAAGGTCTCTACAAGGTCCCAGTCAGCAAGGGATGGCTGCAGAGGGGCCCAGGAGGCCCCAGGACGTCTTCACGGGCCACTGCTCCACACTGGGGCTGCGAGACCAGTGGCCCGCCAGGGGGATGCCTGGCCACACCGAGGGGCCTGCCTCCCTCAGTCTTCCCAAGCCGGGCGGACATGGGTTGTCAGAGGCCTTCCTGCTGCCCAACATGCCCCCTGAGGACGTTCTCCCACAATTCCATGAGCTCTAGTTCCTTTGATATGTCTTCATCATCTGTGCGGCTCCCAACACCTATGTTCCCTGTCGCCCCCTAGCGCCCTCAGGCAGGAAAAGGAGGGTGTGCCCCAGGGCGCACAGTTGCTCAGTGACCTGCACAGGAGCACAGGGTGCCTGAAAGGAAAACGGGGTCACCTGCAGCTCTTCGACGGTGCTTAAACACATGCGCCACAATCTACTCTCTTAACTGTGTTTAAGGTGCGGAGCGCCTGGGTGGCTTAGCTGCTTAAGTGTTAGACTTCAGCTCAGGTCATGATCTCACGGTTGATGAGTCAAGCCCTGTGTCTGGGTGTCTGCTATCAGCATGGAGGCTGCTTCGAATCCTCTATCCTCTCTCTCTGCCCCTCCCCCACTGGTTCTCTCTCAATTAAAATTAAATTAAAAATTTAAAAAACCCTGTGTTTAAAGTGCACAGTTCAGTAGCGTTAAGTATAAACACATCGTGTATACCCCATCTCTAAAACTTCATCCTGTACAACTGACCCTATATCCGAACAATGCCCCAGTCCCCTTCTCGCCAGCCCCCAGCAATCACCATTCTTCTTTCTTTCCAGGAACCCGACTGCTCTAGACACCTTACATAAGTGGAATCATACGGTATTTGTCCTTTCGCCTGGTTATAGCTCTCAAGGTCCATCCATGCCACAGCACATCATGCATAGCAGCCTTCTTTTTAAAGCTCAATAATATTCCCTGTACATATATGCCTTGTCTTTATTTTTTCTCAATGTTTATTTTTAAGAAAGAGAGAGACAGAGAGAGAGAGCATGCACAAGCGGGGGAGGGGCGACGAGCGAGAGGGAGGGAAAGAGAATCCCTATCAAGCTCTGTGCAGTCAGCGGAGAGCCCAATGCGGGGCTCGAACTCACGAACCGTGAGATCATGACCTGAGCCAAAGTCGGTCGGTCGCTCAACTGACAGCCACCCAGGTGCCCCTTCTTTATTCTTTCACCTGTCAGTGGACACGTGGGCTGCTTCAATGCCTGCAAGTCCTGTAGGCTACATGGATGTGACCACGTGGGATTAATGTGACCACGTGGGAAACCACACTGCATAACCTATACCTCATCAGTGTGACTGTACATTACCCAACAGGCCCATACCACAATGTCCACACCAGAATCATCAATGACACCTAAGACCCCAGAACAACCCAGATGTCCAAAAAGTAAACTATGGGACGGCTCATGGTGGAATATCACGTCACACTTCTCTACCTCTGAGACTGGGGCTGGGTAATTCCTTGTTGTGGGGGGTCGTGCTGGGCGCAAAATGTTTACTAGCAGTATCCCTGCTCTCCACCTACTAGATGCCAGGACCATCCGTCACCCCAATTTGTAACAACTAAAAATGTCTCCAGATATTACCGAATGTCCCCTAGGGGACCCCCCAAAAAATCACCCTTAGTTCAGAGCCACTGTTCTAGAGAAAGGATTAAGTATCCGGGACAACCAGGCCAGCTCTCGTGAACAAAAAGCAAGACAGCGCCTAAATCCCATTTTCACGCCTGCCCCGCAAACCCCATCCACCGTGGTGAGAAGCAGACAGCCTCACAGGGACAGGCTCTCTGGTCACTGGCAGCCGCGCACAAGGCCCATCGGGCCAGGTGGAGCCACCGTGTTTAATGAGGCCCATCATTACCATGCAAAGCAGGCCTTGTTGTTCTGGGCACCACGGGTCCTGTCCCAACATCACACACCCGCAACTAAGAAGCCTTTGTTCTTTGTCCCCACAGAAAATGGTCTTTCTTGTCTGCGGGCTTTGCTGGCCAGGTCCCCTCCATTCAGGCCGCCGCCGCCATCATGGACATGCACGCACTGTACCTGCCTCGCTCCCATTGGACGCCACACAAGCCTCCTCCTGCCTCCGCCGCGGGACTGGCGGCCCTCCTCCTGGCCTCTCCGACACCCGGGCCGCACCGCCAACCACTGCAATGAACCCCGTTGATGGTCCTCTGCCTCTGCTTCTAGCCCTGTGGCGGGACTAGCCCGTCTTTGAGAACAAAGCCCAGGTGGCATCTTTGTTCAGTCCCTCCTATACCAATGTCTGTTGCAAGGCAGGAGGCAACACTGTGGAAGGGGTGAACAGAGGAAGGGAACCAGTGAAGATGGCCAGGTTTTTGTCTCAAGCCCTGCCTTCATTCTAAGGACCGTGGGAGGAAAACCCCACTACAGTCCTTTTTTTTTTTTTTTAACATTTATTCATTTTGAGCCACAGAGACAGCATGAGCAGAGGAGGGGCAGAGAGAGGGAGACACAGAATCCAAAGCAGGCTCCAAGCTCCAAACTGTCAGCACAGAGCCCAACACGGGGCTCCAAATCACAGACGGCGAATCATAAGGACTCTGAAGTTGGGTGCTTAACCCAGGTGTCCCCAGTCCTGGTCTTTCAAGTCAGTCTTAGAAATCTCAAGACTGGTTGGGGCAAAACCACCCCAAGCATATACGTATGTATGCATGCATGTATATTCTAATTTATTAATTTATTTAAAGTTTATTGAGAGAGCCAGAGAGAGCACAGAGGGAGGGGCAGAGAGAGAGAGAGAAAGAAAGAGACAGAGAGAAAGAAAGAGACAGAGAGAGAAAGAGACAGAGAGAGAGAGAGAGAGAATCCCAAGCAGGCTATACAATGTCAGCACAGAGCCTGATGTGGGGCTCGAACCCATGAACTGTGAGATCATGACCTGAGCTAAAATCGAGTCGGATGAGCCATCCAGGGGCCCCTCTCTCAGAGCTTCTGGAAACAAATGGTGGGAACATTAAGTGCCGGTTAAACAGAGATGACTGGAATTACTTAGGTTTTCAGTTTTCAAAGTAGAAAAGCAATCTCCAAGAGCTGATAGGCAATCACGAAACAGGAAAAGGAACCGCTGGACATTAGAACAAAGTGTCCCTGGCTTTTCAGAACACACGGCTGTTTATTTTTAATGGACGTTCCCAGCCTACTGCCATTTCAAAGAAACAGCGCTTGTCCCTTCAGATAACGCCGCCCCTGTGCGACCCAAGAGACACGCTGCTCAGAGGGAACGTGGCCAAAGTTACATTCACCTTTCCTTTGGGTAAACTCAGAGCTCCCTTAAAGCCTTCGCTTTTTGTGCTGGGTAAAATATGGATGATCTCCTCCATCACAAGGGCTGTCTTTCTGCTTGAAAAACTCTTTTTTCAGTGATGTTGGCGGTGAATGAATGTTTGTGTCCTCCCCAAACTCACATGTTGAGCCCTGATGCCCGGTGGGACGCTCCCAGGCGGGATCGGGTCATGAGGGTGCAACCCTCGGGACTGGGCTTAGTGCTCTTCTACTAGACACCCCACAAGCTCCGTCACCCCTTCCCTCATGGGAGGACACCGTGGAAAGACAGCTGTCTATACAGAGGGAAGAGGGCTCTCTCCAGACACCCTATCTGCCGCCACGTTGAACTTGGACTTCTGGCCTCCAGAACTGCGAGAAATAACTATTTGTTTATGAGCTGCCCAGTCTGTGGTATTGTTGTTACATTAGCCGGAAGAGACAAAGGCAGATGTCAAAGGTCCAGCCCACAGGGCCTCGCTGAGCCCTGCGGGAAGAACATGAAGCCCTGACTTGCACAGCAAGTGCTCATAAGGTCGAGAAGGGGCCGCGTGTACAAAAGATGCCGCTCGAGGAAGTGAAATCAGCACTCAGTGGGAGCAGGCATTTTTTTTTTCTTTTAATTCTCCTAAATCTGACCGTCTGGATTTTTATCGATAATTTCCCTAGGACCTCAAAGGCTGGCAGTCCTTGGCTTTTAAAAGGGAGGTGAGTGAGGGGCACCTGGGTGGCTCAGCCGGTTGAGCATCCGACTTCGGTTCAGGTCATGATCACATGGTTCGTGAGTTCGAGCACCGCGCCGGGACCTGTGCTGACAGCTCAGAGCCTGGAGCCTGCTTCGGATTCTGTTTCCCTCTCTCTCTGTCCCTCCCCCACTCATGCTTTTGCTCTCAAAAAATAAAAAAATAAAACATCAAAACAAATTTTTAAATGAGGTGAGAAAAAAAAATCATTATCAGAAGGTCACATACACGTAACCACGCACGCACCTCTGGTCCTCCTCTGTCATACACGCCTCTTCTCCTGTGTCAGAAGCCACGGCAGCACGCGGGAACCCTACCCCCCAGGCGGTCTTCCTCATGTCCCTTCACCCAGCATTCTGCCACTATCCCTACCCGCGTGTCCCCTCCTCCCCTGTCATGTGGGCTCCCTCAGCACTCTAGGCAAGCACTGAGTTCTCCAGGCCCGACTGTATCTTCCAGGGCGATACCCTCCCACCACTGGTGAGCATCAGTCTCTGGAGGCCAGGAGCCCTGCTCTCCCCACAGTAGGAATCGCCACAGGAGGGGACGGCCATGTTCGCCTGCAGGAAGGGTGGCTGTGCGGTGGTCCTGGCACAGGGGACAGAAGCAGGCGTCAGCTGGAGGCCGCATCAGGGTTTTTTTGTTGTTTATTTGAGAGAGAGAGAGAGAGAGAGAGAGAGGGAGAGACCGAGAGGAGGGGAGGAGCAGAGAGAGAGGGAGAGAGAGGATCCCAAGTAGGCTGCATGCTGTCAGTGCAAAGCCTGATGTAGGGCTTGATCTCACGAACCATGAACAGATCAGGACCCGAGCCGAAATCAGGAGTCAGGTGCTTGACCGACCGAGGCGACCAGGCGCCCTGTGAGGCTGCACCAGAAGCAGATACATCTGGGGCCCCCGAGAAAGAGCACACGGGCCCGCAGATGCTATAGCTACCGTGCAGACAGCAGAGAGAGCCCCGAAGAGTCTCGGGGCCCAGGAGGTGGCCAGCCACGGGTGGGAGCCGGCCACGCACCAGAGCTGGGTGTTCAGGCAGCACACTCAACGGCCTAGGTCGCCCATGCTGCCGTGACGTGCCTGCGGCGAGGTCCTCAGAAAACCAGAACAATCCGGCCAGAAGACATGGGTGCCTTCAAATGAGTCATGATTCTTTAAGTGTCCAGAGCAAGGTGCCTGGGTGGTTCAGTCAGTTAAGTTTCTGACTCTTGGTTTTGGCTCAAGTCACTATCTCATGGTTCAAGAGTTCGAGCCCCACGTTGGGCTCTGCACTGACAGTGTGGAGCCTGCTTGGGATTCTCTGTCTGTCCCTGCCCTGCAAGTATGTGATCCCTCTCAACATAAATAAAATAAAAAATAAAATAAAATAAAATAAAATAAAATAAAATAAAATAAAATAAAATAAAATAAAATAAAATAAAATAATAAAATTAAATTAAATTAAATAAATAAATGTTTTAAAATGTTATTTATTTTGAGACGCATAATTTATCATGTCTGAGAAACAGGCTAAGAAAACCTACATGTCTTGCTTACTGATGTTTGTATTGAAGGGGCACCTGGGTGCCTCAGTCAGGTAAGCATTCGACTTTGGCCGATAGCACGGAGCCTGCTCTGGATTCTGTCTCTCTCTCTCTGTGCAACTCCCACCCCCGCCCTAGCTTTGTTCTCTCGCTCTCAAAAATAAACATTAAACAAAATATTATAGTAAAAAAAGAGTAAGACAAACTGCACATACCCTAAAGAAAAAAAAAATCCAGCAGCTATGAGGAGTCATCACATTTCTGTTTGTCTAATGCCTGTACTCTTTGATGGCAAAGACTAATGGTATAAACCACAGTAAAAAAAAAAAAAAAAAAAAACCAGAAAAAACAAAAAAACAAAACAAAAAACCCATAAAAGAAAAAACTAAAAACCATGGATGGAAGCAGGGTTGATACGTAATTGTTTAAATATAATTAAATTTAAATACAATTTAAATTTAAATACAATTTAAATACAATTAAATATAATTGTAAAAATATAATTGTTTAAATATAAATGAGACTACATGAAAGCAAGTTTTTATTACACTAAACACATTCCTCAGCTCATGAGTAATATTATTTATCCACAGTGAACTGAAGTTAGCATCAAACCAAAGTTAGCCAAACTATTATCTAATTTGGAACGCTTCTCAGTCATGAAAAAGAAAAACACTGGAGATTTAAGCTACTCCAGTCCTAATGAGATTGCATAGAAATCAGAAAACTCTTTGCTGACTTTTTCCAGTGGCCAACTTGTCCAGGCAAAACCTTCAACGCTTAATGTTGTTTGTTTCTCCCAAGTTCATTCATAGCTTTGGGAGCAAATATGGAAACATTCTAAAGTCTTAGGAAAAAAAAGAGACTCAAAATAAAAGAACTTAATTCTCCTGGCACAGTAGTGGCCACAGCTTCAGCCAAGACAGAGCAAATTCAGAGCTTTTTTTTTTTTTAAACCTCTTTGTTTATTTAATGTTTATGTTTGAGAGAGAGTGGGGAGGAGGGAGGGAGGGAGGAAGAGCATGAGCAGGGGGAAGGGCAGAGAGAGGGGGCACAGAGATTCCAAAGCAGGCTCCATTCTGTTGGTGTAAAGCCTGACATGGGGCTCGAACCCACGAACTGTGAGATCTGAACTGTGAGAACTGTGAGAACCTGAGCTGAAGTTGGACGCTCAACTGACTGAGCCAGCCACTCAAGGAGCCCTAAATTCAGACCTTTTGGTTGTGGTTTGGGGAGGGGGCGTACAATCTTTTACTAGACGTTAGAATATGCTGGGGTGCCTGGGTGGCTCAATACATTAAGTGTCCAACTTGGGCTCAGGTCATGATCTCACAGTTCATGAGTTCGAGCCCGCATCGGACTCTGTGCTGACAGCTCAGAGCCTGGAGCCAGCTTCGGATTCTGTCTCTCCCTCTCTCTCTGCCTCTCCCCGACTCACACTCTCTCAAAAACAAATAAAAACATTTAAATAAACATTAAAAAAATATGCTTCATAGCCCACTTCCAGTTTTTCCCAAGTTAAAGATTGAATTACTCACCAGTTAACTAAAGACACTGAGTTAATTTTACATGCTTAGTTTACGATACGTAAAAGTGTGCAGAGGCAAGGCACAGAGGTAGGAGCCCCAACACACCTCCAGGTTGCGTACGTTGAGGATAGAGGGAGTCACCACCTCTTCCAGGGTCTCGGTGGCTTAACACAACATGGCAAAGCTCTCAGCAAAGTCATTTTTTAGGCTAGCTGCAGCCTGATGTCATTCTGTCTCTTGTGCTTTATCCAGTCCTTTTAGGGGAAAATTTGATGTAAAGTGTGTATTTGTCTGTTAGGACTGATGCGGGACTCCTTGGGATTTTACAATCACTGTTCAAAAGAGCAGGGAAGCAGCTATCTCCCATGACAGACTATAAAACAAATTCTACCCAAGGATCTGGAAAACAAAGTCAGCTTAGGAAGAGTGACCGATTCCAAATACAGCTAAAATATTTTACACAACAGGCAGAGGTTCTTTTCACTGTATTTGACATGTAGGACATAAGACAGAAATGCCACTTTTTCTCTTTATAAAAGAGTGAACAGCCTGTGATTTGAAAAAAAAAAATTAAAACCTAAGTGACAAAAGTCAACAATGTTCTTGCTCTCATTTAAAGAGGGGTCCTTGGGGCGCCTGGGTGGCTCAGTCGGTTAAGCATCCAACTTCAGCATCCGACCTTCAGCTCAGGTCACGATCTCATGGATCATGAGCTCAAGTTCCCCGTCAGACCCTGTGCTGACAGTGTGGAGACTGCTTGGGGATTCTCTCTCTCCGCCTCTCTCCGCCCTCTCTCACTCTCAACTTTAAAAAACAAACAAAAAGTGGCCATCCCTCCTTGCTTAGAGTTCATTAAAAAAAATTTTTTTTAAATGTTTATTTTTCAGACAGAGAGAGAGAGAGAGAGAGAAAGAGAGAGAGAGACAGAGTACAGGCTGGGGAGGGGCAGAAAAGGGAGACACAGAATCCGAAGCAGGCTCCAGGCTCTAAGCTGTCAGCACAGAGCCCGACGTGGGGCTCGAACTCAGGAACCGTGAGTCCAAGTCGTACACTGACTGACTGAGCCACCACCCAGGTGCCCCTATATGTATTCTTTACAATAGAGTTCTTAGGAAGCCACTGTGGTCAAAACGTGTACTTGTTCAATATGAGGGTTCCCTAAGTAAAAACTAAAGATATAAATACACCTGAGACGCAAGCATCGCAGGAATTTCTTCCTAACCCCTATCATCAGAGGTTTTATTACAGTATACCCAGCCAGAAGTGTCAGCAACATAAAGAATTAAAAGCACAAACCAAACTAAAGAGCCTGGGGGAAGAGGGGAGGCTTTCCTTAAGGTGTATACCTTAAAAAAAGGTATAAAAAAAAGGTATAAGAAAAGAAAAGAAGAGAAAAGAAAAAAGAAAAGAAAAGAAAGACAAAGGCAAAGGCAAAGACAAAAAGACACCGGTTTCTTCCATTCCTTCATCTGGGTTACAAGTGGGGCATACTATGTGAAAGTTCATCAGTGCCTATGCTTACAATGTGAACAGTGTTCTATATGTAGCTTATAACTCAAAACCAAGTTGTATCGTATTTTTAAGTTTATTTATTTATTTTGATGGGGGTAGGGGCAGAGAGACAGGGAGAGATAGTACCACACAGGCTCCACACTGTCAGCGCAGTGCCCCACAAGGGCGTGGGGGAGGGGGAGAGGAGGGGGGGCTCAAACGCATAATCCAAGAGATCATGACCTGAGTGGAAATCACGGGCCAGATGCTTGATGGGCTAAGCCACCCAGGCGCCCCTCGCTCTCTTTTATGGGCTGAACTGTGTGCCCCAAAGACAGATGCCCAAGTCCTAGTTCCAGGAATTGGGGATGTGAGCTTATTTTGGTTCAGGATCTTTGCAGATGGACTCGATTTAAGAGGAGATCATACTAGACGAGAGTGGGCTCTAATCCAATGGCTGACGTCCTTACAAGAGGGAAATTTGGACACAGACACCCAGGAGAGAAGACCACGCGAAGACAGAGGCTGCAACTGGAGGGATGCATCCATAACCAAGGAAGGATTGTCCCCAGGAACCTTCAGGGCAGGATGGCCACTGACACCTTGACACCTGGCCTCCAGCTTCCAGAACTGAGAGACAATAAACCTGTTTAAGCAACCTGTTTGCATCTCTGCTGGGACAGCCCTGGGAAAGGATACATCTTCCTTTTACCAAAAGGAAAAGGGTATGACCAAGATGGGAGCAAAGACCTTCTGCCACAGCGACTTAAAGGTTCCAGAATGAGACCTGGGCTTTGCCAAGAAGCCACAGCAGCTCCTCTACTGGCCGTCTGCCGTTCGGAGTCCTGGCAGGGGAATGGGGACATCCTGACCTTCCACGGGATCATCGATCCCCGCCACCCCTGGCCCCCCCGCAACCAAGGAAGGACTGAGGGGCTCCTTTATGAACTGGTGGTACCAGGGTTAGGGTTAGGGTTAAGGTGCCCAAGAAACACCGACATTTAAAAAAATTTTTTTAATGTTTATTTTTGAGAGAGAGACAGAGTACAAGCAAGTGAGGGGCAGGGGGGAGGGGTGACACAGGATCCAAAGCAGGCTCCAGGTTGTGAGCCATCAGCACAGAGCCTGACACTGGTCTCGAACCCATGAAACATGAGATCATGACCTGAACGCAAAGTCAGATGCTTAACTGAGTAAACCATCCAGATGCCCTGACATCCACATATTTAAAGAAAAATGTTAATGTTTATTTATTTTGGAAGACAGAGAGCGCAAGCAGAGGAGAGGCAGAGAAGAGAGGGAGAGAGAGATCTGAAGCAGACTCTGTACTGTTCAGCACAGAGCCTGAAGTGGGGCTCGAACTCACCAACTGTGAGATCATGACCTGAACTGAAATCAAGAGTCAGTCAGGTGCTTAACCAACTGAGCCACCCAGACACCCCAAGAAACAGCCATATTATAACAGGCTTTCCTTTCCTCTTAAAACAAGTAATCTGCAAAGCCCAAGAGGTACATTCTCAGAGCTTTGAAAATACTTTCTGGATTGTTTTAAATCGCATGCGGGGGGCGGGATAAGGCAGATAATAGGACTACATCATCCACTGTTGAAAACTCACAGGCTGGATGCCAGGGACTGAAGAAAGAACTTAAATTTCCAGCTTTCCCCAGAGATGCAAACACACACTCGGGTCAAACCACTGATCTTTTCTGGGCCTTTGTTTCCTTACCCGTCAAAATCAGCAATTCAATCCCGACTGTACTTCAGATCTTTCAGCTTTACAATCTCAAAACTCCAATCCTACAGTCATTCTTACCCTGGGTCTAATTCAACAGTCTTGAAACCTGCAGTTCATGCAGATTTGTGCATTGGTAAGGTATGAAGTGTGTCCCAGGGGACACTGCGTGTAGCAGAAAGCAAGGCTTCAACAGACCCAGCTCAAACAAAGATTCAAGGTGTTGGCAATAAGAATTAAGCCCCAGATGTTATGAAAAGGTAGCAAGGATCGAGACAGATGCTGAGCAGGACAACTCTTACACGTGGCGTACCCCTGGGGCTGCAAAGGCAGAGAGGAGGGAGAAGGGTCCTTCTTCACCTGGGTGGCTCAGTCGGTTGAGTGGCCAACCCTTGGTTTCGGCTCAGGTCATGATCTCGCAGTCTTGTGAGTTGGAGCCCCGTGTGTGATTCTAACAGTGCAGATTCTCTCTCTCTCTCTGCCCCTGCCCTGCTCACTCAAGCTCTCTCTCAAAAAATCAACAACAACAACAAAAAGCAGAGCATGGAAAATAAGTCTAGTTAACTGAATACTGCAATGAATCATCTTTAGTGGAATGTGTTGCCGGGAGGTACTGCTGGGTTTCTGCCACACAGCCTTTTCTCGGGCACTAACCTCCCCAAGGTCTGAATGGCTCGACTGCTGATGGTCACGTCCTGCACTCCAATAGATCCCTATCTTCACGAGAGACTGCTTTTAATGAGCAGGCTCTTTCTGCAGGGCCGTAACTCTTTAAATGAGCAGAATGAAGCAGTGACAGGCTTCTTATCTAATAGAGTGAACTCCTGTTAATTCAAAACTAGAAGCTGAAGGGATAAAACAGACTCTAGTCACCTCGGCTCTAATCCCAGGCTACAGACAATAACAGTTTTACTACAGAAGATTTTCAACCTCTTAAGTTTTTTTTTCAAATGTTTATTTACTTTTGAGAGAGAGATACAGAGCATGAATGGGGGAGGGACAGAGAGAGAGGGAGACACAGAATCCGAAGCAGGCTCCAGGCTCTGAGCCGTCAGCACAGAGCCCGACGCGGAGCGCGAACTCACAAACCGTGAGATCATGACCTGAGCCAAAGTCGGACACTCAACTGACTGAGCCACCCAAGCACCCCTCGACTTTTATCTTTATAAAGGCAGAACAGAGGTAGCACAGAAAGCAGAAGCTGAAAGAATACAGTATTACCAAAGAGTGAGAGCCGCAGTATTCTGACAGAGTACATAGAAATTCTGTACCTTTCCACATCTCTATATGTGCATCTGAATGATGGCATCGTCTCCACACAGACCTTGTAGGAAAATGCTGGAAGAATGAGCAAGGAACTCAAACATCAGAGTGGCAAGAATTGCACTGTTGTTTAAGCTCCAGCCTGTCGGCTGACTCGTTAGCACGAGCCACACTGATCTGACCAGGTAATCCCCAGACTCTGGATCATTGAGGGCTCTGACGGGAAGGGTCTGGTTCTCAAAAGCAAAGTGAGATCTATTACAAGGATGTAGGGAATCATGGAAACCACAGCACTGGGAACTGCCCCGGAAGGTTCCAGAAAGTGAAGAGGAGGAAAGCAGGAAATCAGGCTCAGGGCAGAAACCAGCTGGTCAAGATGCAATGAATGAATATGTATTACATATGAATGAATATGTATTATGTATATTTTTTTTAAATTTTTTTCAACGTTTATTTATTTTTTTTGGAACAGAGAGAGACAGAGCATGAACGGGGGAGGGGCAGAGAGAGAGGGAGACACAGAATCGGAAACAGGCTCCAGGCTCTGAGCCATCAGCCCAGAGCCCGACGCGGGGCTCGAACTCACGGACCGCGAGATCGTGACCTGGCTGAAGTCGGACGCTTAACCGACTGTGCCACCCAGGCGCCCCTGTATTATGTATATTAAGTAGCCGGGACTACTCAGCAATACAATGAACTCTCGATCCAGGAACATGGACAAATCTCTAGAGAATTATGCCCAGTGAAAACAGCCAATCCCATGTAGCTAGTATTCTTGAAATACAATTATAAAAACAGTGGCTAGGGCTTAACGTCAGGAAGGGGCTGGAGCGAAACCAGTGTGGGTCCTCATGGTGATGGGATGGTGCTATATCTTGACTGTATCCGCATCAGTATCTGGTTGGGACATCGTTATTAGAGCTTTACAAGATGCTACCACCAGGGAACCCTCTATCTTTTGACATTGGCAAATGAATCTACAGTGACTGCAAAATAAGTATTTAATTAAGAGGAAAAAGGAAAGACTGGCTAAGAGATCATGAGACTACTAGGGCTCTACCAGGGACAGGAAGCCAAGAGATTTGGTTGACCCTTAGAAGGGCATGGTGACAAGCAGGGGTTCCTCTCGACAAGACCTAAGAGTGGGGAGATTTTCGTAAGGAAATGGGGGTGCTTTGAGAAAGGGGGAACGTGAGCCAGTAAAGCAAATAGCATCGACGTCTGCACACTTCTGAGGATATGGTGAGCTCTCTCTCTGTAGCCAAGGAGCAGGGGACTAACTGTATGACCTGAAGTTGCTTTTATTATTTGAGAGAGAGAGATAGAGAACGCACGCGACAGAGAATCCCAAGCAGGCTGCACACCGTCAGCACAGAGCCTTCCACAGGGCTTGAACTCACGAACTGTGAGATCATCACCTGAGGCCAAATCAAGAGTTGGACGTTTAACTGACTGAGCCACCCAGGCACTCCCAAAGCCTCTTTTAAAAATATTCCCAGGGCTCCTGGGTGGCATAGTCGGTTCAGCACCCGACTTCAGCTCAGGTCATGATCTTGTGGTCCCTGAGTTCGAGCCCCACATCGGGTTCTGTGCTGACAGCTCAGAGCCTGGAGCCTGTTTCAGATTCTGTGTCTCCCTCTCTCTCTGCCCCTCCCCACTCATGCTCCGTCTCTCCTTCTCTCTCTCTCTCTATCAAAAATAAACATTAAAAAAAAATTTTTTTAAAATATATTCCCATGGGGATGCGAGCTGGTGCAGCCATTCTGGAAAACAGTATGGAGGTTCCTCAAAAAACTAAAAACAGAACTACCCTATGATGCAGCAGTTGCACTGCTAGGCATTTATCCACAGGATACAGGTGTGCTGTTTCGAAGGGACACATGAACCCCCATGTTTATAAGCAGCACTATCAACAACAGCCAAAGTACAGAAAGAGCTCAAATGGCCATCGATGGATGAATGGATAAAGAAGATGCGGGGGCACCTGGGTGGCTCAGTTGGTTAAGCGTCCAGCTTCGGCTCAGGTCATGATCTCGAGGTCCGTGAGTTCAAGCCCCGCATCGGGCTCTGTGCTGACAGCTCAGAGCCTGGAGCCTGTTTCAGATTCTGTGTCTCCCTCTCTCTCTGACCCTCCCCCGTTCATGCTCTGTCTCTGTCTCAAAAATAAATAAACGTTAAAAGAATTAAAAAATAAATTTAAAGAAGACGTGGTCTATACATATACAATGGAGTATTACTCTGCAATCAAAAAGAATGAAATCTTGCCATTTGCAACTACGTGGATGGAACTGGAGGGTATTATGTTAAGTGAAATGAGTCAGTCAGAGAAAGACAAATATTACATGACTTCACTCACATGACGACTTTAAGAGACAAAACAGATGAGCGTAAGGGAAGGGAAACAAAAATAATATAAAAACAGGCAGGGGGACAGAAGAGACTCTTAAATATGGAGAACAAACTGAAGGTTACGGGAGGGGGTGTGGGAGGGAGGATGGGCTAAATGGGGAAGGGGCACTAAGGAATCTACTCCTGAAGTCATTGTTGCACCATATGCTAATTTGGATGAAAATTTTAAAAGATAAAAAATAAAATTAAAATAAATAAATAAAAATAAAATAAAAAATAAAAAAATATATTCCCCAAATGACTCTACCCAAGTTCCATCGATACAGCCCGTCATTCATTGTCACAGACACTCAGGAGGCTGTTAGGCACTCAGCCATGGAAAAACTAACCGGAAGTTATGGGGATCAAAAGAATCCCAGAGCGTGATCTCTAGGACATCGCACCCATGCAGCCCCCTTTTGATCTTCTAGGCAAGCACACTATTAGGTTTTCATAGCATGGAAGGCACTCAGTTTTTATAATAAACAAGTACATTTTCCAATTTAATTGACAGCTAGACATTATATCAGTTAACACTTCACTGATATGAATTTCTTTAATTCAATGAAACACAAAGCCGTTGGAATTAGATGCATGTCCTTCTGAGCTTAATAAGAGGTCTTTTTAGTAAGAGATTTTTAACTACAGAATCGTTTGCTGATGAGCAGAGTACTCATTCCAGTACATAATTTAAAGGGCCGGTTTTTTTTGTTTTGTTTTTTTGTTTTTTTTTTTATTTTTGGGACAGAGAGAAACAGAGTATGAACGGGGGAGGGGCAGAGAGAGAGGGAGACACAGAATGGGAAACAGGCTCCAGGCTCTGAGACATCAGCCCAGAGCCTGACGCGGGGCTCGAACTCACGGACCGCAAGATCGTGACCTGACTGAAGTCGGACGCTTAACCGACTGCGCCACCCAGGCGCCCCTAAAGGGCCGTTTTTAAATGAACACTCCTTTGAAACTGATAAAGCCTGTCCTGCCTTATTTTCGGTTCATTGCTAGGAAGGCTTATGAATATATGATGGTAAAACTGAAATAATGACATATTGCTGGAGTTGAGGACAATTATGAAATTGTCATTTAAATCCAAATCAGAACCAGGGCACCTGGGTGGCTCAGCCGGTCGAGTATCCAACTTTGGCTCAGGTCGTGATCTCGGGGTTCATGGGTTCGAGCCCCGCGTCGGGCTCTGTGCTGACGGCTTGGAACCTGGAGTCCGCTTCAGATTCTGTGTCTCCCTCTCTCTGCACCCCTCCCCCCACACTCACTCTCTGTCTCTCAAAAAATAAGATAAAACACTAAAAAAACAAAAAATTTAAATCCAAATCAGAACCAGCTCCTCCCGCTGGAAGTGTTCATGTGCTACACTCCCTACTACAGCACCTAGCTGATGGTAAGCACTCAGATACTCTCTGGACAAACAAGTGAGGGAAAATAATGTGAAACCTGTAACAAGCCGTCCCTGGTCACGCCCCCTCACCTTACTCGAAAGCAAATGGGCAACACACGTGTGAAGCATTTGTTTTGAAAATCTTTTTAAATTCAAGAACCGTATGAAACATTTAAATAGGGTAGAAGAGAGAGACCGGATCCCCTCAAGCCACTGAAGGTTTGATAAAACAAGGAGACCGCAAGTCCATGAATTTTCATGTTGAATCACCTGTAGTCCTTCCTGAATAGGGGTCTGGGTTTTGTAAAGTTAGGAAGCTGCAGGGAATACTTACGAACTAAGTCCAGGGGCACCTGGGTGGCTCAGTCACTTAGGCGTCTCACTTCGGCTCAGGTCGTGATCTCATAGTTTGTGAGTCCGAGCCCCACGTGGGGCTCTGTGCTGACAGCCTGGATTTGGATTCTGCTTCGGAGCCTACTTCGGATTCTGTGTCTCCCTCTCTCTTTGCCCTGCTCATGCTCTGTCTCTCTCTCTCTCTCTCTCTCTCTCTCTCTCAAGAATAAACAAATAGGGGCGCCTGGGTGGCACAGTCGGTTAAGCGTCCAACTTCAGCCAGGTCACGATCTCGCGGTCCGTGAGTTCGAGCCCCGCATCAGGCTCTGGGCTGATGGCTCAGAGCCTGGAGCCTGCTTCCGATTCTGTGTCTCCCTCTCTCTCTGCCCCTCCCCCATTCATGCTCTGTCTCTCTCTGTCCCAAAAATAAATAAACGTTGAAAAAAAAAAAGAATAAACAAATAAACATTAAAAAAATTAAAAAACCTAAGTCCAGCTGACGGCCAGTGTCTGACTTCATACTTGTCTACCATCTTCCTGCAGGAAAGTAGGAACATGCACAGTAACTTGAACCTAGAAAACAAAACTGCGTATCTTCCTGAAGTCATGACCTCTCCCTGGCACCAGTGACAGACATAAAGGGAATTGGGGTCCAGGAGGGGCGGCGGGGGGGAGTGACAAGAAAGTGATGGCTCTTAGCAAAACCCAAGTGTGGGAGATCAGAGAACGATGTGGACACTGGCGGGGACTTCAGTCTCTGCAGTGGACAGCCCCGCAGGTGCTGTGGCGTGGGGAGGGGGGGAATGAGCCAACAAGGGACGTGAGGTTACTCTGTGCTGGAGCGGGGGGTGGGCGGGGGGGTGGGGGGACAGCCCAGCCCGGACCCAAGATGTCCATCCAATGAACACGTGAGGGCCTTGGGTGTATGCGACTCAAATGGCAGAATCGTTTGCTGATGAGCAGAGTGGCGTTCCCTTCAAGGGCTCCCAGCTGTGAGGGGAGGAAACCACAGACCCCAGGACCCCCACCGACCCAAAACGCTCACAGAACATACGGACCGTCTGCTCCGCGTCCACCTGTTTTAAACACCAACACGCACGCTTTCATACAATGTACTGTAGCCGTACCTCGTTAAACGGCATACAGCAGTCACCATTCCTTTCAACCTTGGGAAAAAGCACCCTGTCTTGTCTGTCGGCGTTCTCTCCACTGTGTCCAAGTGCTAGCTGACAGGTTGGCCAAGTTCACTACAATGAGAGGTGTCAGGGTGATGGTCAGCCTTGCTCTGTCTTCCCATTAGCGCCTCCACTCCAGAGGAAGATACGTGGATGGGATGGGGTGAAGGAGAGGGGGACTCAGCCCCCCACTTCCGGCAGAAGGCTCTTAAATGAGGGGCTGATAAGGACACGCTCTAGGCAGCCTGTAAAACCGACAGTCACCCCAGAGGAACTGGCCCCGCAAGGCCTTAGCGGAGGGGAGACCTCCTCTACCCCACAAAACTCCAAGCGATGCCCAGGTCACATAGGAAGGGCTGGGAGGCCACCAGTACCCCCCGCGGGAGAGCCAAAGATGTGATGCCACATCTGAGGCAGCCTCTGAAACCAAGGCCACGGGAAGCTGTGTCTCCCCGGAGCGAGTCACTGGGAGATTGGAAGAAAAGCAGAGCGTGTCGCAGAGGGGACGAGATCAACCAGAGGAAGCAGAGATGGTGAGCGCGTACCAGCCTCCACGGGGACCGCTCCTGCCAGCGGGCACCTCCAGCCTCTCCTCTGGCATGTTTGCTTAAGCACAGCGGGTACTCCCTGCTTCCTGGGCCCTCAGATGCCCGTGGCTTGCAGCACTGTCACACCAGCTGTCAAAAGCAGCTGCGCTGGGACTGTTTGGAGCTGCAGATGATTAGGGAGGCAGGGAGAGACGCCTTCACCATGCTCCCGTGCTCTGTATTTCACACACACACACACACACACACACACACACACACACACACACACACTCTCTCTCTCTCTCTCTCTCTCTCTCTCTCACACACACACACACACACACACACACACACACACAGACACACACCTAGCTTGTACTGCTGGGCAAATGTTCCAACCCCAGGGACATTCCCATCTAAGTGGAAGCTCATTTGCTCTGGACTTTTAGGTGATCAAGGTACGTGAATGGAACAGAAGCTGTGTGTTCCAGGAATAACAACAAAACACCCTTCACTCAATGGCTCACTCATGCAGGACACTGGGTGGGCGCTTGGCATGCGTTGTGAAACCTTCCCACCATGTGGGACTTGCACCTGACCACCCTCATCGTGGAGATAAACAGATTCATGGGGTTAAAAAGTTGGTCAAAGGGCAGTTTATTCAGCTCAGAGATATGAAGTAGCTCGTTCAAGGTCATATATCTAATTAGTGGTGAACCATTAAAACATATCGTATGGGCTCCCTCTATTTCCTCTCCCGATAACCCTGTAGCAGAAGATTTTATCTCCTAGAACTTTTCTGTCAATTTTACCTCCTAGGGCGTCTCTCTCTAGACACCTGACTTAACTTCAGTAACATACCAACAGCCGCGAAGAACACACAAATTTGGGGTCTGCTGTGACCCGGCGATGGACCGCTGAATTCATAAATGTAGATTTGTACTCTACACAACAGCTTCTCCTTTCCATCCTCACATTTGCCCCAACACATATGGGGCATTAACCCCCTAATAACATAAGCTTCTCAAATCCATAAGAGATTCCTTCTTCCGCCCCTATCCTCCATTATGGGTAAGGAGAAATGTAGCTACAGATGCAAAGGTTAAAGAAAAACTATTTTAAAAGTTAATTCCAGAGGCACCTGGGTGGGTCAGTCAGTTAAGTGTCTGACTTCAGCTCAGGTCATGATCTCCCAGTCCGTGAGTTCGAGCCCCGTGTCGGGCTCAGTGCTGCCAGCTCAGAGCCTGGAGCTTGCTTCGGATTCTGTGTCTCCCTCTCTGCCCCTCCCTCGCCTGTGCTGTCTCTCTCTCTCAAAAAAAAAAAGTTAATTCCATTGGGACATGATTAAATCAAAGGGGAGACATCCTTAGAAGAATCAGCCACCGCTCAAGGACACCGGGGAATGCTGCGTCCAGAAGCTAACGCAGCATTTTTGCAGGACATCAGAACTCAGGCTGCAAAATCACTAGTGAGGGTAAGAACGGTGGTCATAGGTCAGGACTGGCCAAGGCTTGCCACACAGACTTCTTAGGAACAGCACCCTTTATACAGCTGGATGCTGGTTGGTCACTCTCCTGAGCTACCTAATTATTCCACTAGCTACCCTCTTCCACCTTTGATCAGACTTCAATTTATCTGGAGGCCCCCAGAACACTGCATCTCTTGTGTTCGTCTGTGAATATCTTAGTATGTTGATACTTTCCAGTCATCTCTGGATTCACACAGCTTTTAGGACCAAAAAATCAATCAATCAATCCTACCTCCTTTGGTGCACACTGTGTCCCAGAGCACTGTGGTCACTCACTGCAAAAGACTTGGTAAAATAGCATTTCTTTCAGAGACCAGGATGTGCCCTGCAAGTCCTTACAGTGAACATCACTCTCTCAGCGCTTTATCTTGTGCTTCAAAATGAACCCCAACCTGTGAAGGGCCTCATTCCTTGCCCTTGGATTTGAATGTTATCATCCTGGTACGCCAGGCTTACTCTACAAGGAGATTTGCCTGGATTCCCAAATACTGAGCTGAGGCCAAGACAAGCACGGAACAGTAAGTACAGTTAACTGCTTTAAGAAACCAAAAACACAGGGCACCCTGGGTGGTGGCTCAGTTAGTTAAGTGTCTGACTCTTGGCTTTGGCTCAGGTCTTGATCTCACGGTTCGTGGGTTTGAGCCGCAGGTCAGGCTCTGCACTGACAGTGAGGAGCCTGCTTGGGATCCTCTCTCTCCCTCTCTGCCCCTGCCCTGCTCATGCACGCGCTCTCTCTCTTGCTCTCTCTCTCTCAAATAAAGAAATAAACATTAAAAAAAAAAAGCAACCCAAAGACAAAACTCAACAGATCAAAAGCAATATTCTATCACTTGGATTACCCTTTTATAAGAGGGAAGTTGATATGTCTCGGGGAGTCCAGATTCCATCTATAAAATTCCATGAAAGGAAATCAACCGCAGAAGCAGCTAGCATGCATCTGAGCACTCTACTGAAGTAGTTACAAAGTGTCTGCGAGAAAACAATAAATCTTCTGGAAGGCAGACCCCAGCCACAGAGCAGCCAGGGGTGGGCTCTGAGGCAACAGATGTCAAATCTGTGTTCAAGATGGCTCATCTCTGGGGAAGGATGAAAAGGGACCACAAGGATGTCAAAGCCACTAAGAATTTTCTAAAGTACCCTCACACACACACACACACACACACACACACACACACACACACACACACACGGCCCTGTGGTTCAGCAAAGAAAATGGGCTACTATAGCTACAATCTCCTAAACAGAAGAGTGAAAAGGCTGGACACAAATATATTTATTTCGTTTACATAAAGGTCAAATAGAGGCTAATCTATGGTGTGAAAATTTAAGACACAGCATCTTCAGGGGAGAGGTTCAGTGGCACCTGTGGGGCCTAGGACATAGAAACAGGAAAGTTTGATCTCTTGATCTGGATAATGACTTACACAGCCGTGTTCACTCCAGGAAAATTCATCCAGCTGTTGTCATTTTTTACTTTTCTGAATGCAAGTTCTACTTCACTACCAAAAGATACATATTAACAAATAAAGAGCACCTACTATTTCATAATAATAAAATAAATAAAAGGAAAATAAATTTTAAAAAACAGCAGTAACACTGAGAGAACATATAGGAGCTGATCCCCAGAAGTTCTTTTCTAGATGGAATCAGCTCCTTCTTGGGGTGCAGACTGGCACCTCCATATGCCAATGTTAGGTCAGCGTACATCATTACCATCACAATGCTGGTGTCTGGGAGCTGCAGTCCAAGAACTGTATGCAATGACAGGACAGTTCATTCCCTAGGTAAGACGCCTAGGGCCCCTGGGGTCAAGGTTATGTTGACTGATAAAAGGCATCTCAGCAAAAGCCTCAGGAAACCAGGATGCCAGCCAGCCCCCCACCCCCCGCCGTACATTTTGGCAGTTGTGGGACCGGAGACATGATGGCCAGGGGAGCTAGTGGGGGAACAGCACAGGAGAATATTCACAGAGCAGGCTACAGGGAAGTAGGAACAGGACAAAGCCAGACACCCACCACCACTGCACTGCCTTCCGGAAGGCTGGAGAAACGGACAGCTGAACACGGCAGGGCTCCCGGTTCAAACATGCACTTTCCAGCTTATGGTGAGGCATGGAGGTGAGGCATAAATTCACCTCTCGTTACTGGTTCCCTGACAGTAACCTGACAACACCAGTGAGCCCTGAAGAAACAGATGTTCGGATCACCCCTCGTTCATCCCGATGCAAGTCACTAAATGAAACGTGTTAGAGAATCCCTCTACAATTAAACCACAATAGAGCTTTAAGGGTACAGTAAGTCCAAGTTTTCTGATCTCCTGGACAAACACTGAAAACGAGAAAGTGAGGCTGGGAGAAGCCTAGAAGCTCACAGGTGAGCCCACCCTCTGCCAAGGGGTCTGCGAGGCCTACCCCTCTGTTCTGGGTTTGTGCCCAGCACAAGACAGGGCATCTATTTCCTGAAGCCCCCCTCCAGAGCTCCCTACCCACTTTACTGGCCAGAATGGAAACACATACCCACTACCAAAACAACAACAATAAACCACTGGAAAGACCAGTGGGCCCCCCCTAAACCAGTCAGGTCTATGCCCAAAGCCGGACACAGCCCAGGAAGGTGGGAACTAGGTGGGTACCTCGGGAGGGAACGGATGCCACAGGGGCAGCCAGTGTCCTCCGAGGAATCATGTATATGTGAAACAAAGCATCAGTATCAGGCACAAAGCAAAGGTCACAAAGCAAAGCTCCAGGGGCAGCTGGGTGGCTCAGTCAGTTGAGCATCCTACTTTTTTTTTTTTTCTTAAGTTTATTTACTTATTTGGAGGGAGAAACGGGGGAGGGGCAGAGAGACGGGGAGAGAAAGAATCGCAAGCAGGCTCCAAACTGTCAGCTCGGAGCCTGATGTGGGGCTCGAACTCACAAACTTCGAGATCATAACCTGAGCCGAAGTCAAGGGTCAGATGCTTAACTAACTGAGCCACCAGGTACCCCGAACATCCTACTCTTGAATCCGGCTCAGATCATGATCCCAGGTCATGGGCTCGAACCCTACATCAGGCTTCAAGCTGAGTGTGGAGCCTGCTTGGGATACACACTCTCTCCTCTCTCTCTCTCTCTCTCTCTCTCTCCCTTTGCCCATCTCCTCCACTTGTGCACTCTCTCTCTCTACAATAAAAATAAAATAAAATAAAATAAAATAAAATAAAATAAAATAAAATAAAATAAAATAAAATATAAAATAAATATAAATAAAATAAATAAATAAATAAAATAAAATAAAATAAAATAAAATAAAATAAAATAAAATAAATAAAATAAAATAAAATAGGAAACATAAAAACAAAGCTCCAAGTGGAATCACAGGGAGAGCCTTTCTCTACTTGGACCAAATACTGAAAACTCTAGGAAGACGGTGGATTTGAGGGGGTGGGTGTTTCAGATGGGGTGAGGCACGGGACCCTTGAGAGGCAGGCAGTTCTGGGCACAGGGAACACGGGAACCGAAGTGGCAGGCAGTGGCAGGCGGGTCATAAAAGGGAACAACACAGAGGCTTTCTCAGTTGAGTCCACAGGCTCAGAGAGAGGAAAATACAGATATCCAGGCTACGGCAGGTGAGTGACCTTGGCCTGTTTGCCCAGATTATTTTTAAAAGTCAGCAGTGCACGAGGGAGGAGCCACTACAGTATTTCGAGCAGGGAATGAGCACACACAGAGCTAGGCTCATAGATGTGCTGGAGGGGGAAGACCAGCATAGGAGACTACTTTAATAACCCGGAAGGGGAGCCAGCCGGGACAGGACTCGATGCATATAGGGACATACCTGAGACGATGTCGCGAACTGGGATGGGAAGGGGATGGGTGAGTACAGAAGCAGAGGTTAGGTCACTGGGAGGGGGGACAAAAAATCGAGGCCAGCTCTGCATGGCCCAGGGACCGCAGGGAGAACAAGGCAGAACAAGTCACTGGAGGCAGCTGGATAAGGCACAGGGGCCACACGGAGTCCCTCGTCATCCCCCTTCCCTGAGGCTGGACGGCAGCTGCCAAGGATGATGTGTAACTCGCGGGGAAGGGCGTCTGCAGCAGACAGGGACTGGAGGGCAGAGAAAAGCAGAAACGAGGGTGAGGAGGGGCCAGGGAGGGCTGACGTGCAGACAAGGTTCAGCCCTGGGCTCTGAGCCCTTTCCATTCTGGAAGCTTCCACCCCCTCATCCTTCCCCACAACTAGAGACAATAAAAGCCTTTGTTTTCAAGAACACACACACACACACACACACACACACACACACACACATATCTAGGAGGAGGGATGCTAGCTTGAGAGGACTCCCCTGCAGTTTCAAAGGCAGGATTGGGGTACATGCTCTGGAGAACAGTGAGCCAGTCTGGTGGCTCAGGCTGGCCGCTGGTCAGGGTGATGGGCTGCTCTCGATCTCTCTGAGACGCTCTGTGGCAACACGGCACTTGGGAAGCAGGCCTGCAGAGGAGATGCCCGGGAAGACTTCCCAGAGAAAACATGACACTGTTACCTAGAGATGGGCCCATCTACACAAAAAAGCAAAGACATGACCGCAAAAATAAACAACAGCCTCAAGAGAGAGTCATGGTTCTGTGTCCTCCCGCAACAGAGCAAGGGCTGGCCAACAGGTGCACTCAGCACCTGCCCCAGCGACCGTGTGGCCTGCCACACCACAAACCGAAAACGCCACAATCTGGCTCTTAACACAGATGGCTTGCCAATGCCTGCCGCTCTAGAGAAGGACAGTAATTTGTCAGCCCAACAGAATGAGATCTGCCCGGGGCACCTAGGTGGCTCAGTCGGTGAAGTGTCTGATTCTTGGTTTCGGCTCAGGCCATGATCTCACGGTTCGTGGGTTCGAGCCCCACATCAGGCTCGGTGCTGACAGCTCTGAGTCTGGACCCTGTTTCGGATTTTGTGTCTCCCACGCTCTCTGCCCCTCCACCGCTCACTCTCTGTCTCTCTCTCAAAAATAAATTTTAAAAAATTAAAAAAAAAAAAAACACAATACGATGTGCCCTGACAAAGGACAGCTTTGCTGACGTGGGGAGAAGGTGCACACAACAACGTATCAATTCAAGCCATCCCAATGCTATTCTGAAACCTAACATATTTGTAGTGTACAGAACAGAACAGAATAAATAACGTATCTATAGGACATGCTGGGCAGGCTTCCTGTCCAAAACAATGACGTCTACAAACGTCCAAACAGCACAGCAGCGGTGATCGCCAACCCCACCCCACCCCGCCACATCAGTCAGCTCGGATCCTACAGATGGGGTGGCCTAAACAATAGAAATCCATCCGCTCTCCTTGGCTTGCAGACAGTCACTTTCCTCACCTGGCCTTCCTCTGTCTGCAAGAATCCTTGGTGTCTGTCTGTTCCTCCTCATGTCAGGACCCCCATCAGGTTAGATTAGAGCCTCATTTAATTTTGTCACCTCTCTAAACGCCCTATCACATTTTGAGGGGCTAGGAATTAGGGTTTCAATACATGAATTTAGAGGGGGGACAAAAATTCAGCCCATAACTGCACCCCAGCTGGACAATTCCAATAAAAAAGTTGCTTTGCCAAAAGAGTTAAAATTTTTTTTCAAATGTTCATTCATTTTTGAGAGACAGAGACAGAGACAGAACACAGGCAAGGGAGGGGCAAAGAGAGAGGGAGATACAGAATCCAAAGCAGGCTCCAGGCTCTGAGCGGTCAGCACCCAGCCCGACGCGGGGCTCGAACCCACAAGCAGTGTGATCATGACCTGAGCCAAAGTCAGATGCTCAACCGACTGAGCCACCCAGGCTCCCACAAAAAGAGTTTCAGAAGGAAATTCCGTGCTTTTCCTCCCCTGGAGTTCAAAATTTCCAAAGCAGATGTGAAAAATCTTAACTTCTAGAATTAGGAAAATTGGAAAATCAAAGTAAAAAACATTATGGGTAATGAGAATGCTGCTTGACCTCTGTGATCTTCCTCCCCAAACACCAGAACCTCAGTTTCACCGTGACAGAAATATCAGACAAATGCACTGCACTGCAATGCCCTGTAGAGCAGGGCACTCTACACAACAGCCAACCAGCCCGGCTCAAAACAAGGGAAGCCTGAGAAATGGTCACGGTCAAGAGGAGCCCAAGGCAGCAAGAGAACTGAGTATGTTGTGGCGTGTCGGATGAAATCCTGGAACGGAAAAGGCATCAGAGGAAAACTAAGGAAAGCTGGATAAAATACGAGCTTGGTGGTCACGTATCAATATTGGGTCACTGGAGAAAACTACCGCCATTCCCTCTACCAAGGGGAAAACTGGGCACGTGGGGCACATGGGGGTGCTCTGTGCCACTTTCGCAACTTCTCTGTAGATCACAAACTCTTCCCCAAACACAGATTTTATTAAAAACAGCAACAATGTACTGTGTGTGGCCAGGACATGGGAAACCAGCCGCATGAGTGACCAGCACTCGCTCCTGCCTGGGGACCCCAGGAGCCCCTGTGTTCCTGAGAAGTGGGGCCGGCAGGCTGCTGGTAGTAGTCAGGGCACGCTGGATTACGAGCCCCTCCTAGGTGGGTGGATGGCACCTTGCATTTCTGACTGCGGCGGGACAGGGTCAGAAAAGATCACAGGAGCCCTGGGGACAGAGTCCAGCTTTGTTCCTCCCCACCCCCCACGCCCCAAGACAAGCCCACTCCACTCCCAGAAGAGGGAGCAGGGAAGGGAAAGGGGACAGAGGGAGGGACAGAGGACACCACCAAATTCCAGGCTCCTGCCCTCACTACCAGACATGGAATGTACGACAGCATTCCTGAGGCCGGGCAGTTTCATTTAACCAAACGACCGGACAGAAACCTGCTTCAGCTTCCTGTCTTCATGGGGTGGCGTCGGGGAGACCCCTCTGAAAACCCTGAACCACAGGCATTTGGGCCACCAAATTAGACACACACTTTACTTATTTGTTTAAAAAATGTTTTTTGATGTTTATCTTAGAGAGAGAGACAGAGACAGACAGAGCATGAGCAGGGCAGGAGCAGAGAGAGAAGGAGACACAGAATCCAAAGCAGGCTCCAGGCTCCACACTGACAGCACAGAACCCGACGCGGGGCTCGGGCTCACGAACCGTGAGATCGTGACCTGAGCTGAAGTCGAGCACTTAACCGACTGAACCACCCAGGCGACCCTAGGCACGCACTTTAGACTCAAGGAGGGGACCCTGTGATTCACTCTTACGAGCTCACCATGTCTGTGATTGAGGGCTGAAAGCCATCCAGCACTATGCACCACGCAGTGTGAATTCTCTCACAAGGACCCTAGGACAGGAACCTGCCTACCGTAGTTCAAAGGAAAAATTAAGAATATTTCAGGGTGGCTCAGTCGGTTAAGTGTCTGACTTCAGCTCAAGATATGATCTCACAGCTCGTGAGTTCGAGCCCCACATCAGGAGAACTAGAGCCCTGCCTGGGGCTCTGCACTCCCAGTGCGGCGACTGTGTGGGATTCTCTCCCTCGCTCCCTCTCTCTCTCTAGCTCTCACTCACTCGTGCCCTCTCTTTCTCTCTCTCTGTGCTCTCTCTCAAAAATAAACAAACAAACAAACAAATAAATAAAAATTTTTTAAAAAGCAATATTTCAGTGAAATCCCTCCAAGTCTCACAAGGACCTTCAGAAATTTGTTTAAATAAAAAATGTATCGCAAAGTAGAACACCAGGTTAAAAGGGAAAGGGGTCCAAACTCCCTAAAACGTGACATGACTTTAACAAGAACTGAAAGCAAGAAATCCCAGGAAGTCATAAATGAGAGAAATTTCCAACACAGAATGCTCATTAAAGAAGTTGCTGGACAATTCGAGCACACGGACACACACACCCCACACAGCATCAATCAGAATATTTGAACGTAAGTATCCACTTCTGTGCCCCGTTAGAGAAAACCGGTAATTTTTGCACAGAACGCATTCTGAATAATGGCTGGAGGGGGTCCAGCGATGCCGGAAAGGAAGAGTCAGACAACACAGACTCAGCTGTTCCGGCCACCCAGGATAAGGTGCAGGGACTGTGGCCCAGGAGTCCTCAGGGTAAGGAACCACGCAGCCGGCATCCTGCCACCCCCTCCAGGATGTTCTCTCCTGTCCCCTCCTCTTCCTCTTCCTCGGGATTTCAGAAGGTCCAAATCGAAAACTCCACAGGGCTTTTTCACCATGCATCACGGAAGCCAGAGGGAAAAGGCATGAAACGTGTCAGAAGGCATATGCGACACCTAACAGCCTATTTTATGCATCGTAAAAATCCTTGCGCACACACTGTTTTACCAGATGCGCTGCAACGGAGGATGTCATGAATTTTTAAAAAGGAAATAAATCTTCCCATCTCCAGATGACCCTAGTTGGAAAAGCCAAGTTCTGCAAAGCTGTATACAACATTCATTTGCTTTCTTAAAAATAAGCATTTAGGGGGCACCTGAGTGGCTGAGACGATGGAGCGGCCAACTCTCGATTTCAGCTCAGGCCACCATCTCACAGTTCGAGAGTCTGAACTCCACGTCAGGCTCCGCGCTGACAGCACAGAGCCTGCTTGGGATTCTCTCACTCATTTTCTCTCTGCCCCTCTCCCCACCAAATAAAATTTTTAAAATTAAAAAAAAAAATTTTTTTTAATTTTTTTAACGTTTATTTATTTTTGAGAGAGAGAGAGACAGAGCATGAACGGGGGAGGGTCAGAGAGAGAGGAAGACACAGAATCTGAAACAGGCTCCAGGCTCTGAGCTGTCAGCACAGAGCCTGATGCGGGGCTCGAACTCACGGATCACGAGATCGTGACCCGAGCCGAAGTCGGACGCTTAACCGACTGAGCCACCCAGGCGCCCCTACAATTTAAAAATTTTTTTAGAAATTAGAAAAAAAAAGTATTCAGTGCAACAGAGTTTTAAATTACACAAAAGCATAAAAAGTGTGTCTGTGGTGGGGGGAGAGGGCACTCACCTGTATTCCCTAACTAAAAAACATTTACCAATCTTGATATACTCAATTTTTCTTTCTCTGTTGCATATACGTATACAACTTCTTTTTCTTTTTAATGTTTATTTATTTATTTCAGAGGGAGACAGAGCGGGAGAGAGAGACAATCCCAAGCAGGCAACTGTTAAAATAGCAGGGACGGATTTTCATCCTGAGGTTAAATTAAAATTTTTGTAATCTAATCTATTCACAAGAATTTGGGATAGAAACCAAAGATACACAGGAGTACCATTCACAGTATCTTCTGTATAAAAGACCGCCTCTAAGTGATATACGTTAATTTTTAAAAGGTTAGCACAGCAAGAGGGCTTAGAAATAAATGTACATGGACGGGAAGACGTACAAAGCTTTCGGAGAGTGGAGTTTTCTTTCCAAATTGGTATCGTGCCCTGTAGTCATCTGTCACCTTCTCCTCCTGCTCCTGATAAAACCAGGGTCTCCAAGGACCTCAAATCTGGTAGAAAACAGGTCTTATCTCAAGTGGGCAAGTCAAGTCAAGGTTGAAGTGAGAGCTCCGTGGCAGATGACAAACATGCAGAAGTTTGTCATTAAAAAAGGCACAGAGCTGCCTGCCTCCATCAACAAGGAGAGGTATCTTCACAGACATTGTTCTCCTGTTGGCTCTCCTTACAGTTATGTCCTGAAATTTAATCTTTTTTAAAATTTACTTTGACAGAGACAGAGGCAGTGCAAGTAGGGGAAGGTCAGAGAGAGACACAGGGGAAGAGAGAATCCCAGCTAGGCTCCACATTGCCAATGCAGAACTCACGAACTGTGAGATCATGACGTGAGCCGAAGCCAAGAGCTGGACACTTAACCCACCGAGCCACCCAGGCACCCCTAGTTATGTTCTGAAAGTTAGCCTCTGATGTTAAAAAAAAGAAACTCACGCATCTAATGTGCAATCTGCCAATGTGACACCGGTCAGCGCAACAGAGGGAACGGGCGAATTCAACAACACAGGCGATCCCCAGAAGCGTCAATCTACATATACGTACGTGAAATGTATACGTATACGTGAAACAGAGGTATACGTACATGAAAACCTCCACTGGACCATCCGACTAAACTCTATTCTTTCAAGGCTTAAAAAAAAATTCCTCTCGAAAGACTTTGCAAGGCCTCATGGCTGGGTTCTAAGCAATTAAGAATCACATTAGGCCACCAAGAGTTTCAACTGTAGTTTCGAAAAACTCTGAAGTCGCTTGTTTCCTGGAGGGCTGGGGGTGTGGAGAAGCTCTTGAACTTCAGGACCAGCCAGATTAACAAGCAAGGTTTCCCTCCAGACTGGGTAAGGCTACGTGGGAGATAAGAGAAGGCCACCAATCACTCAAACATGCCCCATCGAAAGCACAGGTGACCAACGGAAAGCCTCCTCCCTCCCCGTGCCACCCTGTCGATACAGAAACCCGGCACCCGTGGGCACAGACGACACACAGCACACACACAGGTCGGTGGGACCCAGTAGAGCAGTCAGGAAGTGACAAACAATATTCGATGTAAGCAGATACGGCTCAATGATGGCTATCAACACCAAGAGCCACCTGGTGAAATTTCAGTCAAGAAAGGGATGCCACTGTTTCAGTGGATCCAGCCCTGTTGCTTGGTTTCTGATTGCTTCCATAGAAGCCTAATCGTGAGCCCCTTAGCGGAGCATTGCTGTGGCCCCTGAGTGGCAAAGGGGAGAAAAGCTGGCTGTGGACGAAGGGCCTGCCCTCTTTGATCAGTGTATGCAAATGTTTTCCAAAAGAAGCTGGGCCATCAAGAAGAGGTTAGCTCCAACTTCTCTTGAGGTGTTTTGGTGTTTTGTTTCCTTCTGTCTCATTTAGCTCTGGAGGGCTTAGGGTCACACTGCAAGTGTGAGAACAAACAAAGGCTCTACCAGGATGCACAGCTTACTATCCTAGATGCTTTGGTGCAAACTACTCCACCTGCCTCAACAGTCAAGACTCGATCTGTGCTGTGGGGCGGGAGGCTCCCGTGGAGGCGGCAACAAGATCCACACCTGCCTCACGGGGGTCCGCAGGAGGCCAAGTGCAGCCAAATCCCGTTCTGAAACCCTGCCCCTGCTCGACACCCCACCCCCCAAGGAGCACCTCCCCACCGTCCTTGGGACCGCTGAGCCCAGTGGAAGACACCTCCCGGGCCCTGCCACATCCGGGAAGGAGCTGGGGTCCCCGGGGGCCCAGGGCAGCAAGCGTCCGAGCGCCTCGTGCCAGCGCCACGCCACGGAGAAAGCAGAGCAACGGGGTGCAGGCCACTATCACGGACAGCTGAGGCTCGCCTCTGCCCAGACTGAGCCTCCCTTCCCAGGTTCCTTCCGCATCCCACCCTCTCAGGAGGGCAAGACGAGACATGTGCACACCGCACCACACATTTTCAGAGAAAGCTCCCTAGACAGTATGCCTCCCGAACCGCTCTCCATTTAGCTGTCAGTGTGACAAAGCTGGGGATTTTTCTCCACATTACAAGAATTCAGAGTTACTTCCTGAGGTCAGAGAGAAACGCCACGAGACACATTGTTCAAATAGTTGGCTTATTAGATTTTCTAACAGTCCTACGATATATTAAGAGGAAACCCCCCATCCCTGCTCACGAGTGATGGAATGGATATCGCGAGGACTTAAGTGACCACAGAGCCCGGCCACCTCCCGAGAGCACCTGTAAGACGTGGAGGACCGCCCGCGTGGAGAGCTCAGCGGGTCCATCAGCTGGTGAACGGACGAATGTGATGTGACGCCCAGGGAAACAGCGCTCGGCGAGGAAAAGGGAAGAAATGCCGGTACGCGCTCCAGTGTGGATGAACCTGGAAAGGTCCCATCGAGCGAATGAAGCCAGACGCAGAGGCCAGAGGAGTGCAGGACTCCCGTCTGTGGGAAATGTCCAGAATAGGCCAACCTGTTCGAGACAGAAGATTCGAGGTTGCCTGGGGCTGAGGCGGGAACACGGAGGTACAAAGGCTGCAAAGGATCTTCCGGGGTGATGGAAATGGCCCCAAACACTGGGCAGCGGTGATGGGCGCACAGCTCTGAGGGGACTGGGTCCCTGACGTGCACACTTAATACGGGTGAATTTTATTCTATTTTCAATTATTTTTAAATGTTTATTTTTGAGAGAGAAAGAGAGAGTGTGACTGGGGGAGGGACAGAGAGAAAGGGAGACACAGAATCTGACACAGGTGCCAGGCTCTGAGCTGCCAGCACAGAGCCCGACGCGGGGCTTGAACCCACAAACCGCAAGATCACGAGCGGAGCGGAAGTCAGACGCTTCACCGACTGAGCCACCCAGGCGCCCCAATATGGGTGAATTAGGAAATCCTATGCCTGCATAAAGGTGTCTAAGAAAGCAGGAGGCAGGGCGTGGGACCAGGGAGGAACAAAGCAACCGGCACACAGAGGGAGAACAGCGAGGGGTGGCAGGCACACGTGAGCATCAGATGTGTTTTTTGTTTTTTAACACTTACTCATTTTTGAGAGCGAGCATGAGCAGGGGAGGGACAGAGAGAGACGGGGACAGAGGATCCAGAGTGGGCGCTGCACTGAAGGCAGTGAACTCAACGCAGGGCTTGAACTCACGAACCATGAGATCACGACGTGAGCTGAAGTCAGACATTCAACCAACTGAGCCACCCAGGCGACGCGAGCATCCGATGTTCTTAGTCAGCTCTAGCCCTGCTCTGCTGGGCACCATCTGACTTTCAGGCAACATACAAGACCCTCCACATTCTGGAATAAGTGCTGTAAGGTAGGGTTTTCCAAATCCTTTTACAGACGAGGAAACAGGCAGGCAAGGGTTGGATTTTACCTGAACTCACCAGCCAAGAAATAGACACATGGGGCAGAAGAAGCGGGACCCGAGAAGGAAGGAAAGGGGGAGGGGAGGAGAAGGGGACACAGGACTCCCAGAAACCACAGGCTACACACACACACACACACACACACACACGTGCACATATATACCAACCCGCCCCTTGTTCCTATGGGCTTCTGGTCCCTCTCCTCCATGCGACCAACCACAAAGCACAAGGTACAGGTCAAGCAAAAAAAAAGTGGCAGTTCAAGTCAAACTTCCTGACTCCCATCTCTAAAACAAAAATATTAGGTCACCCTATTTACAGTAAATATTGCTATTGTGTTTCTCCCCATCAGCAAGCCGTTTCCAGGGTAAGCAGGCTAAAATCTACTTTCCAGAGCAGAGACGATCTTGACTGGCCAACGAGGACACACGAGCAGCAAGCTTAATACAGCCGCCTGGTTCTTCATGTTGGCACCAGGCTGCGGGGCAGAAACCCACGGACGGGTTTGCTGTGTGTCTGCTCATGGGATGCAGGTGTCTGGGATTTGTGCTCACACGCAGTGAGAAAACCCCAGCATACCGTCTCTGCCCCCTTCGGGACCCCTTTTCTTCCCAGAAGATGCCTATCCTAACCCCTCCCATGGTGGCTCCGGGAGGCAGTTCCAGGCAAACCTGGATATTTGCAGGGGCGGGGAAATCACAGGGAAGGCGAGATAGGAAGCGTCCCACCAGCACACAGAGTAGATGCTCCTTTGGGACATGTCCACACACAGGTTAGACCACAGTCCACCCTTGGTGTGGGCTTCCCCCTCCCTAGCTGTTGTCTTCCTCCCTCGCCACGTCCCTTCCCTCTCTCTGCTGTCCTTGGGCCACCTTCCCCAATCCAGAGCCTTGAAGCACAATTTACCACCACCGTGGACCTCCAGCCTGTGCCCTCCCCCCCAGCCCAACACCTCCCGAGCGGGCATTTCCAGCTAAGCCCCGAACACCTTCCACAAAGAAAACAGAAACAGATTTCACAGGCGGTGTGGTCTACCAGATGTACGAATGCAAAGCATTTAACCACAGCTAGGCCCACCCACCGCCCCCACGCCACGGCATGCTGTGTGTGGGTAGGAAGCAAAAGGAAGCTGCAGAATAGGTGGAGCTGAAGGGCAGGAGTGCCTGGCAGGTGCCTAGAAACCAGACAGGGCTGAATGCACAGAAGAGAAGGTTCCAGGGGACAGAACGTAAAGACAGAGAACAACAGCGGAAGATCAACCAGCGGGGACCAGAGGACAAACCCAGAGAGGGGGTGGAGGACAAGGTTCCGCACAACAGAGCTGACCGTTGTCCTCTAAGACAAGGGGCAATTTTGAAGTGCCTGGTGGCACAGTCGGTTAAACATCCGACTTTGGCTCAGGTGACGAAATCACGGTTCGTGAGTTCGAGCCCCTCGTCGGGCTCTCTGCTGACAGCGAGGCGCCTGCTTGGGGTTCTCTCTGTCTCCCCAACTCACACTCTACCTCACTTGCTCTCTCACAATAAATAAACAAATATTAAAAAATGAAACCCAGATGGATTGATGACTGACAAACACGTTAGCAGGCATTGATGAACACCCACCGGAACTACTCTGGAGAACAGACACACGGCACCCCCAGGGCCCACACCTAGTGTCTAACTCGCAACGGCTCCTTGTCGGCCAGTGTTCCATTGTCCTGAGGAAACCATCTCTCCACTACTGGCTTTCCCATCGCTTTCCCTTTTCTTCTGCCCTACTCCCAACAACCGGGTCATACCACCCTACCCTGGGCTAGGGACCACAGTCCCTGGAGAAAGGGAGGGTTCCAGGCCACAGTTCTCCATGCAGCAGCACTGACACGTTGGGACAGATGGTTCTCGGTGGGGAGGGGGTGGCATCCTGTTTACTGTAGGGGGCTGAGCAGTGCCCCGGTCTTCACCCGAAATGCCAACAGCCACCTTCCCCTCAAGCTAGCGCAACCAAAATGCCTCCAGCATTTGCATCCCGATGCGGGGCTCGAACTCACGAGCCACAAGATCATGACCTGAGCCAAAGTTGGATGCTTAACCAATTGAGCCACCCAGGTGCCCCAGAATCTGGTAGAGAATGAAGCCAGCAGGAATGACACGGTCATATGGACAGGCCTCCCGGCATGTCTACGAGCCCCACGTCTCCTATTATGGCAGACACACCTGGGACCCCCCAGGTGGGTGAGCCCACACGGTCCCTTTTTCCACAGAGGCTGCTGTCCATTCAATCAGAACAGCCCTGGCTCTCTCCAGTTCTCGGCTCCGATAACCACACACAGATGAGCACGAGGGGCTCTGCAATGCGAGGAACCCTTGGTATTCAAGGTCTCGATAACCGAGCACTCACTTGGGAGGTTCCTAATGAGGTCCCGGGAGAGGGGTGGGGGGGACATGACTAAAAAGAAACAGAGGTTCACAGCAAAGTCTGAAGCAAAAATCTGCAGATCAAATATCACTGAATATTCTGAACCATGTTCTCAGTCATCACCTAGGAGAGGGGAATTTCGGAAAGGTTGGGAAAACGGGGAATGGAATTGGCAGGCTTGCAGAGGAGAAGCCAACTCATGATCTTAAGGGGAGAGCCAGCGAGAAAGGATTTAGTTCCCCAGGGGCGACGGGAAGCGGCCGGCGGGAGCACCCACACTCCCCGGAGAGGCCGGTCTCTGCCCCAGCCGGGGAACTGGCTGCCCCTGCGACGGTCAGCTCAGCCCTCCTCTAAGGCTGCAGCTGTCAGACGTGCCCTGCCCTAGCACACCGAGGCTGAGCAGTGCCCGAAGGTTTCCTCTGCCAGAACAATACCAGAAAACATTTGTTATCAGGAGAAAGAAAACGGTCGGGTCTGGGTGATACTGACAGCGCCCTCCTCTCTTCTCCTCTCCTCTGCAAATGCTCGGTCCGTGAAAGCCCTTGCATCTGGCCACCTGCTGCCCGGAAACCAGAACAAATAAGTCCTCACCCTCCCTCTGACCCCTTACGAGGTGGGCTTTTGCTAAGGCCTAGACACGAAACGGGAGACATCAAGTATTTGATGTCGTGACCTTGGCCAGGGGAACACCTGATAAATCAGCCAGCCAGGGTGAAGCTGGGGCTCGTAGCGGGTGCCTCCGCCCCACAGCGCTACACGCCCTTTAGTGTTGGACAGGCAGTGGGGCCGGTGATTCACGGCCCCGCCACACACTAATCCCCACGGTTTATGGCCTCCCATCTGCTCCACAGGCGTGCTCCTGCTGGTTCTTCCAGCTCACTAGGGAGCTCCCCGTGCTGAATACACGGCTCCCTAACTGCAGAGCCTGCCTCCGTCACCAGCTCTGATGGCTGGCACACGGAATCTCACACTCTGGTTAAAGGTGAACAGCAGAGTCCCGAAAGACTCCTCAAAGACATGTACGCTGGCACACTACTCCTTTTTTATTTTTTAGCAGAGAGAGAGAGAGAGAGAGAGAGAGTACAAGTGAGCAAGGGCAGTGAGAAGGAGGGAGAGCGACAGAGAGAGGGAAGTGGGGCTGACCCGAAGCAGGGCTGAGGCTCACCCGATGTGGGGCTCGAACTCACAAGCCAGGAGATCATGACCTGAGCCGAGTCGGATGCTTAACGACGGAGCCACCCAGGCGCCCTGGCACGGCACTCCTCATCCCAGGATGTGAGGGTCTCTTTCCGTCTTCCACCAACCCAATCACACTCACTTGACATAGTGTAAATAGTGTGTACGTTGCCTCTTGTACATCCAAACCCTCGGAAGCACCCTGACATGCTGCTGGAAAAACACCCGCTTATTTTCTGAAGACATCAACTACCGACCTTCAAGAACACTGGGCTGCAGTGTTCTCCCAGCTGAACCTGACACCAGAATCATGCTGCATCAGGTCTCAGGCTTTGGTTTTCTCATCACGAAAGCACTCGCCGTAACTAACCCACCCCGATCAGAATGTCGTCATAAGCATATTCAGGTAACTGCTGGAGCAGATAGGTGCGTACTCTTTCCAACCTGAATCACACTTTCTATCTTAAGTGCTAACTTCAGAAAACGCCTTTATGATTCATCTGCAGCCAACAGCAAATTCTCAACCCTGAGACTCTGGGTCCTGGTTTCCATGTATGAAAAAAGTTTCTGGAACTAGGACTGGCTCCCAGGCTTCTAGTTCTAGAACCCTCCATGTGCTCTTGTTGTCCCCCTGAGGACTGAAGGGAAGCAAAGAGTGTGTGGCTACCTGCTGTCCGGACAAACGGTGGCTCGGTTAACCCGTCGCGGAGACAGGGCATCCCTGGGATTCCACAGCCAACGCGTGGCCCTGGCCATTGCCGCCATCAACCTGCAGCATCAGCCCTCGGCCCGACAAACCAAGGGCGCCTGCTGGAAGGACATGCTGAGGCGGGGATCTGACTAGTGTTGCCCGTAATACCATCAGCAGCATACACGTGTGCCCAAAACGTGCATAAAACCCTCTAGCCCACTACTCAAACCTCCCTGGTATGTCCCCAACTTTCACACGGGAAAACTGCTCAGAGACTTTCAGTGACTCTCCCAGGTCAGTGCACAAGGAGGGGTTAGCATCCGGTTTCCTAACTCCCACATGATTCTACAGGCTTGACACCTTGCTGAGGTTTTTTTGCTTGCCTGTTCAAATGGAAGTAAGTATTGCTTTGCCGTCTGTAAAGATGTGTCTGTGTTTAAGTATACACACACACAGGATTTTAAGAAAAACCCAAGCCACGGCAGTCACTCATAAGGTGGAAAGCAACCCTCCACAAGGTCCAGATAAGCACTCTTTAAAAAGCTAAACATCGGTGTGAATCACTGACTGCTAATCATACACTTACATACCTTATATTTCATTTCATCTTGTCAGCGCTGGAAGTACATGCACGAAAGTGAACTTGGATTCAGGGGCTTTCAAAGGAGCAGCCCCAAGTCCCAGAGCCCCACCTCCAGGGCCGTAGGGCACCGAGCCGAGCCCAGTTCACAGCTCTGCCATCCACCAACTTTGCAACTCTGGACGTCTATCCCCAAACATCTGTTCCAATAGCTATCACACGTAAAAAGTAATGAGCAGTTCCTTAGAGAGATACAAGGAATAAGATAAAGCATATAAAACTGGGTTCCCGGGGCACCCGGGTGGCTCAGTCAGGTAAGCGTCCTACCCTTGACTTCACCCAAGGTCATGATCTCTGTTTAAGCCGCACATCGGGCTCTGCGCGGAGTGCGGAGTCTGCTTGGGGTTCTCCCCCTCTTTCTCTGTGTCTCTCTCAAAAATGAGGCCCATGGCCTCCCCACGCCTGGGGACCTTCTGCTGCCCCACGCGGGACGCCGCCACGCAGCTGGTGCTGGGCTTCCAGCCCCGGGCCTTCCACGCGCTGTGTCTGGGCGGCGGCGCGTGCCGCCTGGCGCTGGGCCTCCTGCAACTGCTGCCGGGGCGACGGCCCGCGGGCCCGGGGCCCACGTCCACGTCCCCGCCGGCCTCGGCGCGCGCCCCGGCCTCCGTCCGCATCCTGCGCGCCGCCGCCGCCTGCGACCTGCTCGGCTGCCTGGGTAAGGGGCGCGGACCTGCTCGACGCCCGGGGTGGGGGAGCCCGGCCCGCGGGTTGGGGCCTGCCCGGTGCCTGGGTGAGGCGCGCGGCCCGCGGGTTGGGACCTTCTGGGCTGCTTCAGTAAGGTGCGCGGCCCGCGGGTCCGGAGCTGCTCGGTGCCCGGGTGAGCGTGCGCGGCCCGCGAGGTTGGGCAGGGTGTGTACTCGGAGCACAGAGGCGGCTCCCTAGGGACCGGACAGGACGACCGAGGGACTCAGCGAAACAAGACAGGCAGTAAAAATTATGCCCAGGGGACATTTGTTTAAAGAGAAGAAACAGTTTACAGTGTTCGTTATTGCAAGCTTACTGGGGGAAACTTCAGACGGTTGCCATTAAACAAAAACCCCAGAAAATACAACGGTTCCCTAATAACTTCTGCGAGTGAGAGACTGACAATGTTCTGTGCATCCACAACCGTTTCCCGAACGGTTTGGCAGAATCGGGAAGAAAACTTGATGTGTCTACCTCTAACGCGTATAAGTACATAATTTTTTTCAGGTTTGGGTTTTCTACCACAGGCGGCCAAACCGCAGACCCCACACTAAATCCCACCTGTTGCCTCTTTTCTGTGGCCCGAAAGGTTTTTAACAATCAAAAGAAAAATACTTCGTGAAATGTTTTTGATAAATATTCCATGAAATTTAAATGTCCGTGTCCTTCAGTAGTTTCGTGGGAACACAGCCGTGCCCTGCCCTTGTGCATTGTCTAGTGCTATCTTTGCCCTGCAAGGACAGAGGTGGATGATGGCAGAGAAATTGTGGCCCGTAAAGCCTAAACTCTTTTCCAAAGCCATTTGTTTGCATTTTTCCTTGGGGAAAATTTCTAACATAAATCACACAGACTGTCTAAGGAACCGCCTTCGGACCTATGCTCTCACTTCATCTATACCCCGTCCTGGTATCACCCACCACTGGATTAATTCACAAGGACGTGGGGTGGAACTAGAGTGTATTGTGCTGATTGAACTAAGGTGGAGAAAGACAAGAACCACATGAACTCACTCATATGTGGAATGAAAGAAACACAACAGATGAACGTAGGGGATGGGAAGGAAAAATAAAAATGGAGGCAAACTGTAAGAGACTCTTAAATACAGAAAAGCGAGGGTTGCTGGAGGGGAGGTGGGTGGGGGGATGGGCTAGACGGGTGATGGGCATTAAGGAGGGCGCTTGCTGGGATGAGCACTGGGTGTCGTATGTGAGAGGTGAATCACTGGGTTCTCCTGAAACCGATACTATGCTACGTGTTAGGTAACTTGAATTTAAGTAAGTAAATTAAAAATTAAATATACACACTACACTAGTATTGTCGCCGGAAAATAATAATGAAAGTCAATTCTTTTAAAAAAAAATTTTTTTTTAACGTTTATTTATTTTTGAGACAGAGAGAGACAGAGCATGAACGGGGGAGGGTCAGAGAGAGAGGGAGACACAGAATCTGAAACAGGCTCCAGGCTCCGAGCTGTCAGCACAGAGCCCGACGCGGGGCTCGAACTCACGGACCGCGAGATCGTGACCGGAGCCGAAGTCGGCCGCTTAACCGACTGAGCCACCCAGGCGCCCCGAAAGCCAGTTCTTTAACATCCCTGGTGTATGTTCAGTTGTCTCATAAATGCTATTTTATAGTTGGTTCGTTCGAATCAGGATCCAGATGCTGCCCACATTTGGCAACTGGCTGACAGGCGCTGACCGTTTTGGACATGTACTTTTGCATAATTTTACTCGTGAAGCTGAAGGCTGTCGATGGTATTGAAACATCCCTGAGGGGGTGGCAGCAGCTTTCACCCCGCCTTGAGCTGATATCAACGCAGGTGGCTGTCTCAGCGTGCCGTTCTCCAGTTCTGTGCCCTTGTGGTCAGAGACCCTCAAGGAACTTGACTTCCAGTACCTACTGTATAACCTCTAGTCACTTTCTCAGACTCCAGGAGTCAGACAGGAAGCAGTACTTCCTTTCTCTTAGGGATAAAACCATCTTGGTGCAGGCTAAATAAATCAGACATTGGTTTTCTTCCTGATTCTGCTGAAACATTTTGGAAAAGCATCTTTTTTTTTTTTTTTTTTAAGTTTATTTACTGGGGCACCTGCATGGCTCAGTCGATTAAATGCCTCTTTTTTTTAAATTTTTTTTAATGTTTATTTAGTTTTGAGACAGAGACAGAGCATGAACCGGGGGAGGGGCAGAGAGAGAGGGAGACACAGAATCGGAAGCAGGCTCCAGGCTCTGAGCCATCAGCCCAGAGCCCGACGCGGGGCTTGAACTCACGGACCGTGAGATCATGACCTGAGCCGAAGTCGGACGTGTAACCGACCGAGCCACCCAGGCGCCCCTAAATGCCTGACTCTTGATTTCAGCTCAGGTTATGATCTCACAGTTTGTGAATTCGAGCCGAGCCCCTCATTGGGGTCTGCACTGACAACGTGGTTCCTGCTTGGGATTCTCTCCCTTCTTCCCTCTGCCCCTCAAAACCATGCATGAGTGCACACTTGCATATTCCCCCCCCTCAAATAAATAAATACTAAAAAAATAAAGTTTAAGTAATTTCTATACCCCATATGGACTTGTACCCATGACCCTGAGATAGAGTCGCACACTCTTGTGACTGAGCCAGCCTGGTGCCTCTGGAAAAGGATCTTAACAGCAATTTAGTTTCTATAACTTGGATATCTAAAAATAAAGATGCACCCAGATATCTTTTGAGGATCAGTGAAATAATATTTGCATATATGCTTGTTTTTGGAAGGGAGTTGCGTGATATTGACAAATGAGCAGAAGCAGAATTCAGGGCAAGGCTTGGTGACTGACACATCACTGAAACATACTTATCATGCCTATCTCATTGGGCAGGGTTTTGTTTTTTTCCGGTTTTATTGAGATACAGTTGACATAGAGCACTGTAAGAGTTTAAGATAGCAGAATGACTTGACATACTCATATTGTGAAATGTTTATCACAATAAGTTGACATTCGTCAGCTCATATTGCTACAAAAATACATTGGGCATTTATTGAGCTCAGAGGAATGCTATGTGCCGTAAATGGTAAGCATTCTATGGAAGAAAAGCATTATTTTTGTGAGCAGTGCTTGATAACGAGAAGGTATATCTTAAACGTCTCAGTGTGCATAGTTCCTCTTTAGTGATGTATTACATGGTGTTCGTATAGTAGTGTGTTATGTAACACAAATTTCATATCGTATATAATGTATGTTTGGTAGTGTATCACACTATATTTAGATTGTATACAATTTAAATACACAGATTTTATTTGGTGACATATTATACAACATATAGTTGGTAGTATAGTATGCAACGTAAGTCTGGCAGTGTATTACATAGAATAGATTTAGTATGTTATGTATCGTATACTTAGTCGTCTATTACATACTATATTAGTGTACATGAGCACATAGCACAAAACTTCGTACTGTTTACAATTACTTTTTAGCATTGTATTCCATAGTATATTATTATTTTTTAAGTTTATTTATTTTGAGAGAGAGACGGAGCAGGGGAGGGCAGAGAGAGAGAGGGAGAGGGAAAGAATCCCAAACAGGGTCTGCACTGGGAGTGCAGAGCCTGATGCAGGGATCAAACCCATGACCTGTGAGATCATGACCTGAGCTGAAATCAAGGGTCGGACCCTTAACCAACTAAGCTACCCAGGCACCCCTGCGGAGTATGTTATTAGAGCATATCACGTTTCTTAACAAAAAAACCTTAATATATACCTATATTAAGCGTGTATACTATTTTGAGGAGAATTAGGTATTTGGGTTTAATAGCAAGGAAAACTTACAAATCATAAACGTCAAGAGCAAATTATTGAGGAGAGCTAATTTGTGAGAATCTTAATCACATTATTTACTTATATAATTTTTTAAATGTTTATTTCTTTTGATGGAGAGACAGAATCCCAAGCGGGCTCCGTGCATCAGCCCAGAGCCCGATGCAGGGCTCCGTCCCCCAAACCATGAGATCACGACCCGGGCCAACACCAAGAGTCAGATGCTCAACCAGCTGCATCACCCAGGCGCCCCTGTTTTTTATTTTTATTTTTTAAATGTTTATTTTTGAGAGACGTGCTCGTGGAGGAGGAGCAGAGAGAGAGGGGGACAGAGGGTCTGAAGCAGGCTGGGCACTGACAGCAGAGAGCCCGACACGGGGCTCAAACTCACAAACCTCAAGATCATGACCTGAACTGAAGTCAGAGGCTTGACTGACTGAGCCACCCAGGCCCTAAATACACTTTTTAAAGAATGAAAGAATTATCTTTTTACATTTCAGAATCGTGCTGTTTAGGTCATTTCTTTAAATGTCAGGAATGGTTCATACGTGGGTATTAAAAATATAGCCAAGAAATACCGGTTGTTGTTCACATAATTGCTTCTTCATACCAAGTAAGCAAACAACTACGTTAGGCATATGATTGTGGCTAATGGTGGTTCAAGTTGAAATCAAAATTCCTGGGATTGCTCTGTGACCGAAATAATTATTCCTAGATCTTATTCTCTGTCTCTGTATACACACCGATGTGTGTGTTTCTTTCCTCCCTCGTTTCTCTCTCCCTCTCTCTCTCTCTCTCTCTCTCTATTTTTCCATCCACCATCTACTTACTCTTAACAGAGCAGCAAGTTGGCTTTAGATCCGAATTAGGACCATTACAAAGGACAGTAGCTCACCCTTAGCCACCGTTTTCCTTTCCGCGGTTCTGGTTCCCCGCGGTCCGTTCTGGTCCCCCGCGGTCCGTTCTGGTCCAGAAGCGGTTGGTCATCTGCCCTGTCAGAAGGTCCGTATAGCCCAACACCACATCACGGTGCCTGCATGCTTCACCTCGCTACATCTCACGTCCTCACGAGAAGAAGAGTGAGTACAGTAAGGTGTTTAGAGACCACGTTCACATGACTTCCATTACAGCGTATTATCGTTGTTTACTAGTTGTTAGTCTCTAACTGTGCCTAATTTATAAAGCAGGCCGTATCGTTGGAATGTACGTAAAGGACAAAACGTGGTCCATCTAGGATTCGGTACAATGTGCAGTTTCGGCATCAATTGCGGGGCCTGGAATGCATCTCCCGCGGGATGACTGTGTCCTCTTACTCGGTTTTAGGGATCGTCTTCCGGTCTGCGGTGTGGTTGGGATTCCCCGATTTCGTCAAGGGCATCTCAGACGTGAATGGGACGGACCTTTGGCCTGCTGAGTACTGCGTGGGGACTGCAGTAAGTACATCTGCTTGCGTTGATAACCCTTTCTTCCCACTGTGCTCCTGTGACACTCTGTTCCTCCAAGTGTGGTCTTAGCCCACTGGAGTTTGTTCGAAATGCAAGTTCTCAAGGGCGCCTGGGTCATTTAAGCATCCAACTTGGGCTCAGGGCATGATCTCGCGGTTCGTGGGTTCGAGCCCTGCACTGGGCTCTGTGCTGACAGCTCGGAGCCTGGAGCCTGCTTTGGATTATGTCTTCCTCTCTCTGGCCCTCTCCTGCTCGTGCTTTGTCTCTCTCTCAAATAAATAAACATTAAAAAAAAAAAAAGAAATGCAAATTCTCAGAACCTTGGTGTGGGGTCTGTTGTGATGTTACACCCCCTGCAGGGACTTCTGACTGACAGTTAAATTGGAGGACCACTGCGCTGGTATGGCTCCCCCCTGCCCCCCACCGTATGTGAGCCCACATATACAGTCCTTACCTAAGTGGAGCTGCACTTAAAACCAGCTGGCCAAAAAGGGAAAAGAAAGGACAATGAAAGTTGTTGATTTATGGGATATGTATTGTGCTTAATGAAATACATATTTGTGCCTTCACTTTTTAAGTTTATTTATTGAGAGAGCGGGGGAGGAGCAGAGAGAGGCAGACAGAGAACCCAAGGAGGCTCCGCACTGTCAGCGCAGAGCCCGACGCGGGACTTGAACTCCGGAACCGTGAGGAATCAAGAGTCGGCCGCTTAACCCACCGAGCCACCAGGCGCCCCGGAATATATTATTTGAATCTGTGTATCTCTGTTGCTCTGTGCACCGAGCTGTAGCAGAATCGTCAGCCTCTCTCCTTGTGCCCGTCGGTGCTTCCCGGCTGCAGAGGGGAGCGCGGTGTCCGCCCGCGCCAGAGGCTGGTCAATGTCCCGCTGCCTCTAGCAGACCGGCCCCTTCCTTCCCCCCTGCTCAGAAGACCTTTCCTGCCCACACTCCTTCATTCTCGTTCAGAGGCACTGTCAGCCCTCACGCCGGGGAAGGCTGCGCATCTGAGGCCTTTACGTCCCGTGCCGACAAGTGTACCCGGCCAGCGGGCTTGCTAGTCCGGCGCCGCTGGGCGGACAGAGCACGGAGGCACACGCCGCCCTGGGCCACGCCCCAGCCTTGGTTTCCCAGACTGTCCACGTGTCTCCGGAGGGCTTTCATGTGCTGCTTCCTGACGTCGGAGGAAACCGGCATCTGCCCGCTCCTTTCACGGATGGGGACAATCCGGGGCCTGTTTCCAGGAGCTTTGATGCCAGGCTCTTCCTGATTACAGATGTGGATCCAGCTGTTGTACGGTGCCTGCTTCTGGTGGCTGTTTTGCTACGCGGTCGACGCCTATCTGGTGATCCGGAGATCAGCAGGACAGAGGTATGCACAAGGAACTAGAGCTTTCTGCCCCATTTCTGTTGTACGAAGAGGGGTCGGGGGTACCTTTGAGGGCTGCAGAGTAGTTTTCGGTATGGCGGACCCAGTCAGGATGTCAGCCGGCCCCTTGAGGATTGTGTCTGGCAGCTATTTCTTAAGTTTGTTTAGAGAGCGCAAGAGCGAGCAGGGGAGGGGCACAGAGAGGGGGGAGAGAGCATCCCGAGCAGGCCCTGTGCTGTCGGTGCAGAGCCCCACACAGGGCTTGATCTCCCGAGCCGTGAGATCACGATCGGAGCCGAAATCAGGCTTAACCGACTGAGCCCCCCAGGCGCCCCTCCGGCAGCTGTTTTTATAAAAAGCTGAAGGCAGATTCCAAATGAGGAGTTTAAACCAGGACAGCAGGTAATCTATAAATTAAATATTTGCAACTGGACACACACTAACAGAATTGGCATGAATATAAACAGTTTTTGACTGTATCTAGAGATTGGAGAAGATTCTTGGGAGTGTGTGTTCACACTTTAGGCCAAATACGGAAGCCGAACATTGGAGCTCCCGGTGGCTACCCGGTGAGCGTCCACGGTGGGTCCCATCTGTATAGGGGTCACTCACCGTGGCACCGTTGGCAAGTTTCTTAACGTGTCTGACTTCTGTTTTCCCAGATGTAGGATAGTAGCAACCGCATCAGGTCACAGGAGAGTCCGTGCGATGCTCTGTGAATGGTTGAGGAAAGTGCCTGGCACATAGTAGGCTGTCGGGCGCTGTGCCCTGTGACGGCAGCTGGGGTGAGCATGTGTGTTGGGGGAACAGAGCACCTGAGTGACAAGGGGAAGCTGGATGGCAGCATGGGACGAGTGCTCGGGTCTTCTGACGCTTCATCCAGGAAGCATGTGCCCCCCTACTTTTGTTTGTTTTTTTTTTTTTTGAAATTTATTGAAGTAATCTCTGCACCTAAGGTGAGGCTTGAACTCACAACCCTGAGATCAAGAGCCACATGCTCTTCTGACTGAGCCAGCCAGGTGCCCCATGCTCTTTTTTTGTTTCGTTTTGTTTTAAACAGTTTTATAAAGTTCACCCAATTAAGTGTATAAAATCCAAAATCCATTGTTTTTTTAGTATATTCACAGAATCATGCAACCATCGTACCAACTAGTTTTAGGACATTTTAATCCTCACCTCCCCCCAATCTCTTTACCAGTGATTAATCCCCACCCCCCTTCCTGCCCCCACCAGGCCCCTGTCTCTAGGTTTGCCTGTTCTGGGTATTGCTTGTAAGCACGTTCATTCCATATGTGACATTTTGTGTCTGGCTTCTTTGTGTTTTTTAATATATGTTTATTTTTGAGAGGGAGACAGAGAATCTGAAGCAGACTCCATGTTATCAGGGCAAAGCCTGACATGGGACTTGAACCCACAACCCGTGAGATCATGATGTGAGCCGAAGTCGGAAGCTCAACCGACTGAGCCACCCAGGGTGCCCCTTGTGTCTGGCTTCTTAAACTTAGCGAGATGTTGTCAAGCTTTATTCGGCTTAGCGGATGTGCTACATTTTATCCATTTATCGGTTGATGGACGTGTGGGTTGTTTGCATCATTTTGGCTATAAGGAATACTCCAGCGACCGCTGGTATGCAGATGTTTGTGTGGACGTGCTATTTCATCATGTGCTCAGGGGCTTTATACCCTGGGTCACATCGTAATTCTCTAACCTTGTTAAGAAACTGCTAAAATGCTTTCCAGCCTGGCTGGTTGCCCCATTTTATATTGTCGGCAGCAACGTATAATGGTTCCAGTTTCTCACATCCTTGCTAATACTTGTTCTTTTCCATGTATTACTTTGGTTTTAAAATTTAGCCATGTTAGGGGCGCCTGGGTGGCGCAGTCGGTTAAGCGTCCGACTTCAGCCAGGTCACGATCTCGCGGTCCGTGAGTTCGAGCCCCGCGTCAGGCTCTGGGCTGATGGCTCGGAGCCTGGAGCCTGTTTCCGATTCTGTGTCTCCCTCTCTCTCTGCCCCTCCCCCGTTCATGCTCTGTCTCTCTCTGTCCCAAAAATAAATAAACGTTGTAAAATTTAGCCATGTTAGTGTGTGTGTGAATGGTATCTTCCCTGGTGGCTGGTGATGTTGAGCATCTTGTCACATGTTTAGTTGCCATTTGTATGCTTTTTTTGGAGAAATATCTGTTCAGTTCCTTCACCCATTTAATTGGTCTTTGTTATTGAGTTGTAAGAGTTCTTCATATAGATTCTAGATACAAGTGCCTTATTAGGTACAGGATTTACAAATATCTTCTGTTCATTGGGTTGTCTTTTACTTGATGGCATTTTTTTAAATTTTTAAAAAATGTTTGTTTATTTTTGAGAGAGAGTGAGAGAGACAGTGTGAGCAGGGGAGAGGCAGAGAAAGAGGGAGACACAGAATCCAAAACAGGCTGCAGGCTCTGAGCTGTCGGCACAGAGCCCTATGCGGGGCTCGAACCCACGAACCGTGAGATCATGACCTGAGCCGAAGTTGGGTGCTCAACCGACCGAGCCGCCCAGGTGCCCCAAGATTACTGTAATTTCTGAGGTGCCCTTTTCCAAAAGGTATTTGAAGCCTGTCCCCCCAAAATACCTGAAGAGTGATCTCTGTGATTGGTTGCACACAGTTGTTAACCGCAAAGAGAGTTACGAATTAACTAGATTAACCAGAAGGAGGAGGATCCTTTATCTGGAATATTTTGTATGAGTTCGTGCATCAAACTTGGGAACCAAAAAAGAGTTTTATGGTTTGAACACTTCAGTTTAGGTCTCATCCATTTTATTTTATTTTTTTAAGGTTTATTTATTTTGAGAGGGGGGCGGGGCAGAGAACGCAAAGCAGGCTCCATGCTGTCAGCACAGGAGCCCAACATGGGGCTCCGACTCTCAAATTGTGCAATCGTGACCTGAGCTGAAATCAAGAGACACTTACCTGACTGAGCCACCCAGGTGCCCAGGTCTCTGATCCATTTTCAAGATTCGAGATTTAATCTCTACGCCCAACGTGGGGCTTAGACTCACAACCCCAAGGTCAACAGTTGCTTGCTGCACTGACTGAGCCAGCCAGGGGCCCCTGAATAAATTCACTTTAGAAGCCAAAATTAGTAAACAGAAATCACATTCAGGCTGTAGAACACACTGGGAAACTTAAGTAGATTCTTGCTCTAAAATTGTTGATATTCCTTATGTATCATCATCAGTAACTTTGGTATCTCTGGCCTGAAGTTTAGTGTTTATCTGTGTGCTTGTTCCTTCTACCTTTTTACCTTCAGTCCTAGGCTTTTATACATGTGTACAGAACCTAGATATTCTTGGTTTTGAAAATTCTCTAGGGAAGAGAGTTAAGGTCAAGGGCAGCCAACCAGGTATATCAATGAGGATTAGTTTTGGCTACATAGAACACATAAAATAACTTTAAAGTAAGTTTTCTTTCATGCCAAAGGAGGCCAGAGGTAGGCAATCCCGGGCCCTTATAACGGACCTCAGGGTCTTCTATCTTTTGCTGCATCGTCCTGTTGTGTGACTTTCATCTTCAAGGCGTCATGGCCCAATATAGCTCCTGGAGCTCCAGCCATCACATCTGCATTCCAGGCCACAGGAAAGAGGAAGGGGCAATGCATAAGGGGCCTGTTTTCTCCTGAGCTATTTCCCTTTAAGCAGCCTCCCTGGGGATTTTACACAACTATTCCATTTTTGGAATGGACAGAATTTAGTTTCATGGTCACAGCTGCAAGAGGAGGTTGGATTGGAAACATAGTCTGTTAGGCAAGCATGCTGCTATTTGGCATGCCATCCAGGTTATTTTACCAAGGAAAAAGGGGAAATGGCTTTGGGTAGGCAACTAGCAGCAATGAGAAGTGTTTGACCCGGAGGCCAGTGCAAATAAGTGTGTGTTCCTGTGTGACACCTTTCTCACTCAGTTTTGGAAGGATTGGAGTTAGGGCACAACAAGAGGTGTCACAGCCAGCCAGCTGTGGAGATAAGAGGAGCCTTGGAGCACCTCCAGGAAGCTGGTTCTGTCGCAGGAGGAGGCATTGCTTCACCCCCACCCCCACCCACGGATGACTGCGGTCCGACAGGGCAGCCCGAGAGCTCTCTGGAGCGAGAAGACAGGCAGAGCCCTGAGAAACCAGGACAGGCCGTCAGGAAGCCCTCCTCATAGCCAGCAGTGTTTGCAACTCATTTTGGAGCACAGCGTGAGAGCAGGCAGGATGCGGGTGGGGGGGGGGGTTCCACACTTCAGAGGATGCTGGCAGGGCCTAGCGTCCGAGGACCGGCCGGTCGTGCGGGAGGCAAACAGCCAAAGATGTGAAACATTCGGATGCAAGGACAGGAGCAAGCGCAGGGGCCCGGGACTAGGAAGACTGCTGAGAGTGAAGCGGCTCTGCCATCAAAGAGGAGCAGGGATCACAGCAGAGCAGTAAGACAGGCGCTCTGTAGCCACGGAGACCCAGCCCCTGCCTCGTCATGGCAGAAGCCCTGCTTCCTGGTGTGAGGGCTCCAAGGGGCCAGAGCTGCGAGTGTGGCTCCTCTGTTAAGAGCCAGCTTGCTTCCAGAGCCCAGGGTGCGGTCGATACCGCGGTTAAGACACTGCAGCCTCCCAGGAGGGTCCCGAGGAATTCCAGGGCAGGGGGCCAGGCTTTGCAGGTATGGCTGGATTAAAGTCTGTATTCCCTTCTAGATCCTTCCAGTCCTTAGCTATTTTCTTTGGCACAGGAGAATCTTTTTTTTTTTTTTTTTTTAATCCTCATCCTAAGAAATGTCATGAAGACAGATTTAGAGTTAAAATGTAACCTCCTGCGGCTCCAGCTGTGGGATGTACAGGTTTTAAACAACAGCAGAAGTTGCTTGAGATCGTGGGAAAAGCCCTGAATCGAAGTCCCGACTTGCTCTGTGAATAGGAGTGTGGGGGAAAGGGGGTCCGGGGAGGGCCCTCGCGTGCCTGGACATAAAAACGGTCTAGCGGTCAGATAAAGAGACGAGCGTGTTCAGCCACCGGCTGCTCTTGATTGTGGATGCGTTGCACTTGAGACTCATGACCTGGTGTGGGTTCGGGGTCACAGCGGTTATTAAAGTGGCTGCTGCCTGAGCAGCCGGGCCCAGACTGGCTCCCTCCCTGCTTGGCCATCTGGGGCCAGAGCGCCGCTGAGTAGTCTGTGCCCGCCGCCCCCCCCCCCCAGGCCTGCACTCGCCTGGCCTGCTCCCTCCCACCTCTGCGGACAACACCCCTGGACAACACCCCTGGCTCCCTCGGCCCAAGGTTAGGCTCTGGAATGCGGAGCTCCTGCTCTATGCAACAACCCAGGCCTTTGCAGAAAGCTGCTCCTTTCATTTCTTTCTTTGATGCAGAGCCTCTGACTTCTGGACGGGACACACCCCATCAGCTCCCAAACCCAGAGAGGTAGGGGCAGGGCTGCTCCAGAACCGGTTCTAACGCGAGAGGCACAGCATGCTGGGGTCCTTTCCTTGTGGCCTTCCGGAGAACTGGCTGCGAAAAGTTGCTTCTTCCTGCAGCTCATTGCTGTGTGCCGTCCCTTGTCTGCTTGTGGAAGGGCACCCTTGCACTCGGATCCCTGACCGTTCCCTTA